>NC_134211.1:75919102-76091602 GCF_965140235.1 Caretta caretta
AAATTTACATTAAAATACTTGTATGAGGACTGTGACGTTATGTTTAAAAAGACGGTGTTAAGTCACAAAATGCGGTAATAAATATTTCATTTTTGATTTTTTGTTAGGCTTTTGAGTTTTTAATCATGATTGGGAAAGATGGCATTTGTTGAGCAAAAATGTCTAAGATGGATTTCTTACTAATGAGTCTGAAGAACGGCTGCTAAAATCAGAGACCAGACACCACAGCAGGCATAGCATAGTCTGATGAGACAACATCTGAATTTGTACATTTCTACTGAACAGACACCAGGTCACAAAATCAAAATGTAGTCTCATCAGATTATACTTTTTGTAGCTGTATTGAGATATATATATATATATATACAGAGAGAGAGAGAGAGAGAAAGGTATGGCTTTAGAATAGCTGTATGTACACACACACACACCCTATAACTACAGTGTGTTTAAAGCAGGAATAATTAAAGAATATTTGTAACACAAGGCTGGATTGAGAAGTTTTAAGCAATCAAACCCATCTTTGACTTTAATGGGAGCTTTGCTTCCATAAGGAGTGCAGAATCGGGCCCTAGAAACTGTTTTATTACTTTATGTCACAAAAGCAAAAACGATCAGGTGGATGAATTGGGAAAATGTAAATTTAACTTTTGAAATGCAATTAGATGATCTAGGGCCACTGAGGGGAGGAGAATTTGTTTTAACCAAAATAATACAGACTTCTTGGGCTCTGAAATAACTAAATGAAAGGAAAGTATCCTATGTTCTAACTCTAAGCCATTACAGCAAGAAATTGGACCTTCCTCCTCTGCAGTGAGGGAGTTTTCTCATTACTTCAGTGGTAACAGAATCGGGTCCCAAGAAAAGGGGAAAGATTTGAGTTTCTTATTGATTGCTATTTTGGAGAATAAAAATACCTTAATTATCTTTACTTTCTAGGAAACAACTGTTACTGGTTTATTATTAAAAACTGACTGACAACTTTTAATCTTTGGAATGTTGAAAAAGTCTTAGCTTCCCAGTTAATATTTAATTTCTGAACTGAGTAAATGGACCCACGCTGCTGGCAAAGGAAGGAAGGAGGCAAGTGGAATGGGCGGGAGGATTAATTTAGCAATCGGGTCCTGCTTTGTAGCCGTCTTTTAAGGCATTCCCTGAAATTTAGAGGATGGGAGATTCCACATTTGGCTTTCATTCTTTCTGTCCTGATTAAAAACGCCCCGATCCTTAATTCCTGTATGAAATGCACATCCTGTCCTCCCGATTTCAAAGTCTTTGATTATTTTGATGAGAGAAATAACAAGAATAAGAATCAAAGAGGAGTTGTCTTTGCGTCACAAAAGCTACTTATTGTATCCGATTTGCTGTCATTTCCCGCTCCGATTTGAGGAGGACTATATATATATAAAGATCAACGAGCTGGTTCTTTTCCCTAGTAGATTGTTATTTTTGTAATGAGTTAAATATTTGTAATACTGGTATATTTTCTCGCTGGGCTGTAATCTGCGGGAGCTGTGTTGCTGGAATCCAATGTAAACAGATTGCTCCAATCTGAGGTTTGCTATTTAGTATGGAGGGTTCCGATTTGGGTGTATTTAAGAAATGCTCAGCTGTCAAAAGTAAAAAAAAAACAACAACCGGGAATAGTGTTTTGACAGCGGTATAGTGTGAAAGGAAATACTGTAGTATGAATAAAATTGCTTATGTTCTGAGAAACGAAGGGTAATAGAAAAACACCTCTTGTTTTGCTATATATGTGTGTGGAAACTTGGCATGTAAATTTCCACTTCGCTAAGAGATTCTGGGGAGAGGGCTGCAGTCACCCCAAATTAGGGCTTTTCAGACTGTGCACTGCAAAAGGAGAAGTGGGAAACGATGTCTGTGCCCGTGCCGCCTTTCGGCAGAGTCCTGTCCTGACTTACAAGGAGGAAATGTTAGTGGAAATGCTTTATATATGTCTGGCCCAGAGCTGATTTGCACGGGTGGGGGAAATGTGGCAAATTAATCCAGCAGCTGTCACAAAATGGAACCTGTTTTTTTCAAAGGATCCAGTGAGTGTTCCTGTACAAGTTACAGATCAGCCGTGCACCCCAAGCATTTGACAGGACGAATGAGGGCCCTCACTGCATTGCCTTTAGAAGTGGGAGGATCCCGTAAACATTTGCTTAACTTCACCTTTCATTTTGAGAGGCAATCCAGTGGATCCAGAGGACAAATCCCCAGATCCTGTGGTTTACAGGCGGCTCTCTGCAGGAAGCGTGTGTTTGGCTTGGAAGGGAAGGATTTCACGCGACTTTGCGGTGATATCTCCGCCTCGCAACTCTTCACAATTACGATCCTGGTTGGAATCAATAGCAAATGTTGTTTTTAAACACTTTTTTTTTTAACACGCCTTCGGGGGAGAGGGGGAAACCGCACAGCTCCACAGTATAGCTGAGCAAGCTGCTGTGGAGGTGGAATTCCGATCGGGCTGGGGAAACCCGGCATCTTTGTCCTTGGGGTGGGGCAGGGGGCTGTGCTGAGAATAGAGACTGTTGGGCAAGGCCGATTTTAATATTAATCGTTTTGGTGGAGAGAAAGAGACAGAAGGGAGTTTGCCCCTCTGCGACAGTGATGATGGATGACCCAGCACCGCCAAACAACTCCGCCCCTCCATCCTCACCCAGTGTCAAAGCTACTTTACTTGCAGCTTTAGGAGTAGAATAAACACCCTCGCCCCTTCTAACGCATCGATTTGTGGATCATTATGAATCAATTACTGCTCTCGGTGGTTACTTGGCTGAAATAAAACGGGCTGCGGATGGGGAAAGCGCTAGAAAGAAACGCAGAACAGACCTTATAGTAATATTGCTGCTACTAATAATTAGTATTAATAATAATAATAATAATTCGGGTTTGGGCACTTTCCAAAGATATCCTCCCCTCCCCCCGGCTGAATTATTTGCTGGATGCGAGCCACTCTGTGTTGTAGCTGCTCAACTTAAAAGAAAGACTCTCAAACGAATGGGTTTTGCATTACACGCAATTACTTCGAGAAGCAGCGACATATTCGCACCGTGCCGCCGCCGTATGTATCTTGTATTTAACTCCTCTAGAGAAACCCACCGGAATATGAGAAATGGGCTAGTCCGTGCGGCCGCACATAGGCCAAGTACGGGGAGTTAGCGAGGCCGAGTGGCATTTTCAGAAGGAGGTTTTAGGGGGGAGGAAAGTGTGTGAAGTCGGGTTTCTCTCTCTGTTCCCATTTGCAGCAGTGTTTGAGGACCTCAAGGTGTTTCTATGGCTACCTTGTGTATGTGGGAGGGTCAGATGTGGGGGTGCCCAAGAGAAAAGGCAGCTCTTGGGTGATCATTTATCACTGTCACCCACATAATGATTCTCTCTGCAGCCTTCTATTGATGAGGATAATTACATTAGCTCAGAGTGACTGATCAATGAAAAACCACCAAACAAAAACTTCTTTACTCTTCTATAATACCAAAAACAGATACAGAAATAAGATAGAAAGCCAGGGCGGGATTTCCCCCTTCCTTTCTCTTTACCAATGGATTTTTTTTTAAACAGACAGCTGAAAGTAGGGAAATAATATTAGATCTATTCCATTTAAAAGGAGGCTACAATTTTGCCTGTGAAAATGTTCCCTTCAAATCTGTTGGCATCAGTCTTTCCCTGGCAAAGTATATCATTAGTTTGACTATGAACTGCTGCTTCTCTGCTGGGGTCCAGGTTCTTGCCCCTTACACTTGTGCTGAGCCTTCTGAAAATGGAGCGTGAGCTTTTGCAGCGACGGGGAGGGAAGAGGGTGCAAATCATTTTCCTTTCAAAACTGCAGTTGTCAGGTTTTCTTTGTTTTTAATCACTTCCCAAAGTAGCTCTGCTAAAGACCGAATGTTGTCCCCGTCAGGCGCTGTTATACTGCTGAAAGTTTGCAGTTCCATTGCGATTTCGCTCTTTCGAGAGTTAAATATCAATATTTTCTCAATTAACGCGAATTTTAATGTTTTTACTTGTGAGTTGTTAAAGGCGCCGTAAATTTTATTACGAAGCCGCTAAGCTTCCGAGCACCGCCAGCAGACAGGTTGAGGGGTTGGGTTTTTTTTTTTTTCTTCTCTCCAAAGGGCCTGCATCAGAAAGTCGATCATTTTAAATAAGAAGAAGGCAAACTGATGGGAAGGAAAAAACGGTTAGGGACAGTACCACTTCATGATGCTCTCTCCTTTCCATCTTGTCCTGTGTCTCACATCGTCCTGCGAAAGTGAGAGCATCCTGTTTGCTTAAAATATTCCCAAAGGGCACCAAAAGGGTTACTTAGTTTATTTGGATGAAAACTAGAACATTGTTGCACTTCGCAGCACGTGTTTTGCGTCCTCTTTCCCATCCCCCGCACAACACTGATGGTGTCGAGCTGAACACGCATTTGCTCTGTGTGTGTGTGTGTGTGTGCAATATCCTAGTCGGAGACTGCACTACTCTGTGTGTATATGTAATGTGCATGTTAAATTACTATACAGTGTTTACTATATACAGTGATATATCTTTAACCACAGAGCCTGCTAATTATTATGTACTAGTAATGAACTTACATTTTTAAACCAACTTGTAAACACGCCTCAAAGTTAACATTTGAAAGTAAATGCAAGTCTGGAAGAGGCTATTTTGCGTATCTTTTGCAGACCTTTTAAAACAAATATTGCCAAATTTCTTGTGATAAAATCCAGTTTAGGCGCCGGATTCCGATCTCATTTACACAGGGTTAACTCCACCATTGACTTGAGAAGGCGGCTGGGGCCCTGAGCTCACAAATAGCCCTTTATTGTCTAGAGTTGCCCCAAAGGTGTTTAACATTTCTTAAATTAGCTCCTAGAAGAAATAGTGCAAACTTCTTTGCTACGGTGCATGCCAGTTCGAGATCAGAAAAGAGCCTGAGTGGTATGCATTTCTTATGTCTAATATAGTCGAGCTAGCTAAATAATTGCAAGGGGAATGGCTAGAGAGAAAATTGAAACTCTTTCTATATTCCAAATAAAACTACTGCATTCCTAATATTTACCAAGTTGCTATTGTGTAGAAATCCCCACATTGTGCTCCATATACCGGAAGCAAACAACTCCCCTGGCCATCACATACATTCCTCAGATAATCAGTGTCCCAAATCACTTAATCAAGAACCCTAAATTAATAATGGGGGCTCTGAGTTTCAGTGACGTTTTACGTTGTTTATTGAGCCAAGTTCCTGGCGTTACAAACATTCACTCCTCGAAAAGGAGCTGGGGTTGCCACTTGGTCTCGAGTGTCTGGGTTATAAATTCAGCGTGAGGGAGAAAACAAAGGCATTATCTAGTTCTCACCCAACCAGGTTTCAAACTAGGATCTTACTTTGTTGTACAGTTGGATTTGTCTGAGAGGAAGGGGGGGAGGGTGATGGAATCTATGCCGCTGGCCTTTTCCTGCGGATCCGGGTCCCCACCACGGAAACATTTTCAGATCTATGAGCCCCGAGTGGATAAACACCCACAATTACTATGGGACAAGGACGAGTGGCAAAACCTGAATGGAACGCAGCTTTGGCGTTGGGTGAAACTAATGATGTGCGGCTGCTTTACCCTTACAGGGAAGGAGGAGGAGGGGAGCCCTTTCTGATTAATAAGTAGCAGGCTAATGTTGAGGGCTTTTTCTGCCCGATTGCCTTTTTGAATTAGAGCCGATTTCTTCACACTTCAATAGGGCCTGTCTCTTTTAAAATGACTGACAGATTTGTTTCTCCTTTTTTCTCTCCCTGAGACTTAATGATGTAAATTTTCTAATTAGTTAAATCACGTTGCTTAAAGGCCTTAATATTTACCGGGCAAGGAGTGAGAGTCCTGAGTGGATCGCTTAAAATAGCCAAAGAAATAACGTTAGGCTTTTAAAAGAGAGGGTGAAGGGGGGGGGGAGCAGGAGGAATTGGGAGGGAGGGGGCGATATAACGTAAAACTAGAGGTAAAGTTCAGCCTGGAGCTTCTTCCTTCCTCCTCCTCCTCCTCTCCTCAAACCCCGCTTTTATTTTTCAATCAGCTAAGATTTAATTAGGAGCCCTCAGGCCGGACGATCTGATATTTTCTCATTAGTTTCCCATCAGTAATCTTGAGTGTTAGATTGGCTTAAAGGTTGTCAACATTTGACCAATTTTATTTAAGGAAAAGAAACCACGCACTATAGCTCCGGGACCTGAGATCTGAAAATAAATCCTGCCCCGATCAGCGGAACTAACAGGCGAAAAAAATGTTGACAATTCATCGTTGTATTTAATAAGTTGCAGTTGCATAATGTATAGTGCGCAGGGCGAGAGACTGCCGCGAGCCGGGCTAAGGTGTAAATACCCTCACGCAAGGGTGTGATAAATACCTGGCGGGTACCTAAGGACAGTGAAGTCAGACAAGGCTGAGTTACAAGAAGTGAAACCCAAGGAGAGGAGCTGTTTAGGGTTTGGAAACTGCAGCTTATTTTGCCTTTTTTGTTTTTTGTTCCAGCGCAATGAAACAAGCCTTGTGGTTAGCGCTCCTTTAGCCCAGACACAACATCAGAGCGCCCCCTGCTGGCCAACTGAACAGAGCGCCTCCGGTCCGCAGCACAGACTTCTCAAGCAAAGCTTGCCAGTACCAGGGAGATTTCCTGTCAGGGCTCAATGTTTAAATATATATGTGTGTGTATATATATATATGAAAGGACACTCTCTGTTTCCCCCCACGCCTTCCTCTTGGCCTCAAGGGATTATAATATAAACTGTTTAGGAAACTGCTATTTAAAAAAAAAAACTACAAAAACTGCAGATCTAAAAAGGGGGAAACGTTGATAACAAGGATAAATATACCGGTGTAGCTGCTGCGATTTAGTTTGTGTCGATTTTCCTGCACTCGCGGAGAAATGCAAACATCAAAAAATTGATCTTGTCGTCCTGGGTTAACGATGGCGCAGAGAGAAGAAGGGCAGGTAACATTTTGTCCCCCCTGCTATAGAAAAGTTAAACCCAAGATGTTACAGAATACCGAGATAATACCTGTGCCAGTGAGCATGTGGTTACTACTGTAGTCGAGCTGTCATTCAGGGAATTGCTAAAACTTGCCACCTAGCTTCTTGATATTAAATGTAATTATACACATACACTCCCTCTACAGTCATACCCTGCGTCTGTGTGCCTACACCTACCTATACAGCATTGTGCATAAGCAATCGGTGGGAAGCTAAAAAGACAGTGAAACATGACCAAATAAGTGTCACGTTTTCCCAGTCATTTATATGTAAGCTTACGATTTCTGCTCTTTAAAAACAGCAAAATCAGCTGTCCTAAGAACCTGATGCTATGGCATGCTCGGGTTGTTGTTGTTTTCTTATTACGCAATGGCTATTTCGCACATTGTTTATCCTTGCATGCGCGCACACACACGCGTTAGAATAATAAAGCCTAGTCATTTTTTTCTATAGGGGCCGTAATGATCACCTTGAACTAATATCTAAATTATTAGCACCATCTTCTTCTGGGAGAAAACGACCTGGGAATTCAGCGGTAAAGGGGGATCCTCAGGTAACAGCAGAAGCAGCTTTTATGCTCAAAAGCGCTCAGACAGTGGGCAGTTGCTTTCCTGGCAAATTATTCTCCATAACTTCGTGCGTGAGAGCAGACGGTTTTCTTCTAATGTTGGGTTTTTTCAACGTCTCCTTTGGAGGAGCTGCCGGTTCAGTGGGGCGGACTCAATCAGGAGTGGAGCAGGCAGCCCCCGGTGGAAAACAGTGACATGTAACAAAAGCAGAACACCATTTTAAAGCTCCAATAAAATCGTAAATCACTTGTGTTTAAAGAGGCACCAGGGCCACTGTGTAAACTGAGGTACAGTTAAATATTTATAGTTTAAAGGATTATTTTGTCTATTTTAGAAGAAACATCAAGTTCACTTGGTTCAGGGCTCTGTCTACACAGAAATACAGGCACAACAATGCCCTGCAGAAGAGCTGAAGGGTTTGGATCATGGCAGTAGCTCCCCAAATTTATTTTCGTTTTTTTTTAATGTGTGTGTGTGTGTGTGTGTAGAGGGAGGAGGAGGTGGGGGAGAGGAATATATAACTGAACAGCAGAAAACACCTTTCTGGAAACAAAGGCAAGGAGCAGCATTTCAATTGCAAATGCATCAGCCAGAGACCAAATAACGGTTGTGGGAAGACACTCATAAAATTAATGTACCTTACTTACAAAACAAAACAAAAAAAAAAATCAAATGCTTACTACAGTTACCTCGGTGCAGCTTAATAAAAAATTAGCCTTACTGACAGTCTTGTCAACATCTTAAGTAAATTATCATAGCGCTGGTCTTTGGAGAAGAGACCCCACACTTCTTGCTAAAACACCTCCTATCGTTAATCTTAAACCACTTGAAGATTATGATGGAAAGAATGGGATCACTAGCCATTATCATCTCAAATTGCTGTTAAAAAGTCCGCTGTTTATTTTTGCAACCAAAGCAAATGTATCTGGGAAATGCAGAAGAGGGAAGAAAGGAAAACACAAGAAAGGCAGAACAATTGAGGCGAATCCTGTTGCAACCCCGATGATAAACACATGGAAAAGGCTGTTACTGCTCTTTGGATTGCTGGAATTTGGGCAGACGTTAGAAAAATAAACAAAGCGATGGCTCCACATCAGCTCTGTAAATGCAATGATACAGTCAATGGAAGGTAACTCTTTTTCTAAATTAATTTTCCTTTTCCTGAATACTTAAATATTTGCTTACCTCCGCATCGACCAACTGATAAATACCAGAGCTATTTAAAAACTACTGACACCTTCAAGTGCTCATTTTCTTATACAAAATAGGTTCCTTTTTATTTCTGTCTTTTTCAATGTATTGTATGCTTTTATAATAACAATAAAGTCTCTAATAACATTTATTTATGATGATCCTACACACCTGAAAAATCTGCTCCCAATGAAATCTTTTCAAGAGGGATCTATGGTTTTATTGTAGTCCTTCCTGTTACAATCTGATTCCACTTTATATTGCCTTTTTTTTTTACAGCTGGAAAATAAAATATTCTTTTTGTTCAATTAATTCCAGAATTTGGCATAAACGGGGCAATCTGCTGTGTTCCAGTCATTCAACCTGAAATGTTATCCGCGTACCTTTGCACCTTAAGTGAATGCACGGTTCGAGGCGAACGGTGCACGTAGCTGAATACAACCAAAATGCAGATTGTAAAGTCCTTCTTTAAAATGCAACCGTTCACAGGAACGTTTAACAATACGATGTGAAACAATCGACTCCCCTCCCCAAAGACAGACAGAGAGAGAGAGAGAGAGAGAAAACACTAAAACCTGAGGATGCAAATTAAACTAAACTAAACTCATCTCCATGCTTTGGCGAGTTGAATTTTCCTGTTGTTCCTACGAGGACTCCATTTCGATATCAGTGTAATAAAGAGAGAGGTAGGTGGGTTGATTTGTTTTTTGTTTAAATGGAGACAATATTTTTCTCTTGACGTTAAAAGGATGAATAACATTCGAACGGAAACTTCTGCCTTAAGCTCTGCCCAGGTACTTGTAGCACAGCCAGCCAGCTCCACCGCCTGCTCCCCCGCATTGCCCCAGCAGTGACCTCAGCCCGGAGATGCAGAGAGGTGAGAGGTGACTCTGCGAGCTAGCGCAGACCTGGCCCTTTTAGAGCCATAGCGTGGAACTGGGGCTAATCAGTCCTTTACTGGATTAAAATATAGGGACCAGAAGGGAAGCCCCTTGGTTGCAAAGAACATGCACTGAGAACGAAATAGCAATAAAATGAAGAGAATACTGTCCTGAGCGGAGGGATTTAGCACTAACAAACAGTTTTGTGAAGGCAAACTGTAAAATTATATACGCACTGTACCGCTAGATCAGTTAGACATAGACCTCTGTCTGTGTGTGCGATCATATCTGTCTCTGACACACACTGTCATGAAATAAGGTGATAAAGTTATGAGACAGCGTGGAAGAACTGTAGTCCTATCTGCTGTGCAACTGAGATGTGCACAAGCAGTAGGTTGTGGAACACTATGCGCTGGCGTGTTAAAATAATTGTCTCCATATCTCGAGATCCACTATTTACATTATAATGTACAACTCAGTTACATAAGAAATCCGGAAAAGATTGGCAAATTGGGTACACATTTCCAAGTTATCCATTTCGCTCTAAGGTATGGAAACAGAGAGAGAGAGAGAGAGAGAGAGAGAGAGAGAGTAATAACTCGGAAATATATACATTATACACACTCACATACACACAGATAATGGAACATTTGCAAACTGATCGCTTAAAACAACTGTTCCTTTATTATTTGGGTACCAACGATTTTTAATAACCACGTGGAATCAGAGAAGATGGTCAACTGTCTGGTTAAAGTAGTCTGCTCGAATGCAATTATTTTACTAGGTTAATATGCAATTGCAAGAAGAATGAGCATAGGAATGACCTGGGATGCGAGGGAAAATATGTTCAAAACTAAAGAATGTTGTGGGAATGGGAATATTTGGAGCAGGATAGGGACCTGTCGTAAGAAATAGTTGATTTTGTTGCTGAAGCCAGGTTACAAAGTTTAGGTTTTGTTTTCCAGGGAGTAAAACGTTCATTTTACACAGTAGTAAGCGGCTTCTTGATCAGTGCTGGAATGAATTTCGGGAGTGGCGCGAATACAGCTCTGCGCGAGGAAGAAATGGCTTGCGCGTTGTCGCAGCGATATTTTCCGGAGCAATCAAACAGACCCGCAGCTCAGGTAAGCTGCCCCACGAAACTATTTTTTAACTGAACAAAAGCCTGGGCAAACCACACGTGACGTCAGCGGCCAGCCTCCTCAGCTAGTGAAGGAGAGACGAGCTTATCTCACCGAACCTTTCTTCTGCCCCCTCCGCCTCCCCAAAATGCATAGAGGAGGCAAAGCTCACTCAGCATCCTGGCTCCGTTCTTATGAAGCACCTCTTGGTTGATCCCGCCTGTATTAAAGAGCGGCCTCATAGCCTAGGGGGGTTGTAAACCGCGGAGATGGGAACTACAGAAGCCAGGCTAAGGAGACGCGAGGGAGGCAAGGGTTAAAAGGCGATCTAAGGGACAGGTGTAGCAGAAAGCTCTGCTGCGAAGTGACAGCTGTTACTAAAAATATTTCGCAACTTTGGGGACTGTGGAGCGCGGAAGTTCCTCTAGCCCACAAGCCTTTCCCTCTCTGTGTCTGCAAGGAATCAGAATCCCTCATGAGCTGCATTCATTGTTAAGGGTAGGTCTACTTCTGCTAACACACACATCTGCTCAGGAGACAAAGGCAAGTGTATTTATTCGACCCCCTCCCAGGAGCTCCCAGTGCCTTGCTCGCGCACGCAGACTGGAGTAAACAGCAAGAGACGTCCCAAGTTTAGCGATCAGAACAAGGCTTGATTTATCGTGAGCCCTATTCGCAGGCACTGTAAAGGCTAGTGACCATTATTTCCTAATAAACAATTCCCCTCATCCCGAGCCCTGCTCCCGCGCCGAGTGCAAAAGGCAGTGAGAGACTCACTCCGGCTCTGTCCTGCCTGGAAGGAAGGTTTGACCCCCGGGGCTTTCTAATACTGTAAACTTTGGAAGTCTCACGCTGTTTGAAACGATTATCACCCGCTTTTTCTGTTGTGCAGGCGCCCTGAGGGATGAATGGGTTCCCTGCAGCACCGGACTGGGGGGGGGGCTAAGGGATCTCGAAAGGTTAGGTTTGCCTAGCTGCTGCCCAGAGTCTGCCACTCCTTGCAAGGAAGCCTGAGTCTGGGGAGGGACGGAGTGATCAGGAGCTGGGGGCTCTTTGCCAGGGAGGAGGCTGGAGTGGGGTGAACGCATCTGCACGCAGTCATTGCAGGCATGAAACCTTGCGAGCTCTGGGCGAATTCTCCTCGCCTCCTCCCCCTTGTCTTCCTGCGTCTCCTCCGCCTCTGCAGCCAGAGCCAACAAGGGGCCGCGATTCGTTTGGCCGAGTTAGTTAAAATAAATAAACCCACGAAGATTCACTGGTGAGCAATGCCGCATCGACCCGAAGGTTTATTAAGAAGCGAGTCTGCTCCAGTCCCTCTTAAAGGCGAGAGGGCTGCAGCCAAGCAGAAGTCAAGTCACACTTGTTGTTATTCAATTCAAACTCCCTCTTGCCCTGCCCTGTGCCACCCCGGGGAATCTCACACACCAAAGCCATTGGCGATCGCTACCCACCTCTGATCAGCCCTTTGCCACCCGCCGCAGAGCAGAGTGGGGAAGGGAGCTGGCACAGCTAGCCAAAGCAAACACAGCCCTGCTTTAAACTCATTTCCTCAGCGAGCCTACGGGACACGTTGGGAGATGGCATCAAACCCGCTCAGCTTGTTCATCTTCTCCCTCCGCTCCGATCTGAGCAAGGATGCACGAGAGGGCTACCACAAAGTGCTTTTTCTGTCTTGTTGGCGATGGGGATTGTTAACCCGAATAAAAATCCTTTCAGCTGTCTCCTGGTGAAGATGCAATTGGTGTTATTGCCAATCACGCTTAGCAATAATTAGCACGAAAGCATGAAGGATTCAGCTGCCAAGGAATTCTGAATAACCTGTTTGGAACAGGCAACAAAACATTAGGTCCAAACACAAACTAACTGCAAACTTCCAGTAACAGGGCTCTTCCAAGAGGATCAGATTCCAAATAAGATCCTAGCTCCTGGCTCCTCATGCTACCTTTTCTCTCATGTAGTTTACATATCCATTATTATTTTTTCTAGGTCCTGTATTTTCCCCCACAAAGGTCTCTGCAAACTTGAAGTAGCAACTAAGCATCTTCTCCAAACATCTTTACTTGTTTACTCAGCTCTCTCAATTTTAAATACAAAGTAAACAAACTGGAGGGATAATGCAGTCCCAGAGCCAAGCCAGAGTTGCTCTGTTTATGCTCTGAAACTCATCCTTAGGCCCTCTGAATTGGGAAAGTTTAAATGAAGTGTAACTAGAAGAAGGTCACAGGTGACTGACAAGTTCAGGCTACTTATCTCAATTATCAAATAGTTTTATTTCCAAATTGTGTTCAATTTGATTTTCCTGCCTCGCCACAAATTAGCTTAGAAAAAAATCAAATGAAAGCAGACAATTTAAGCCAAATCCTGTAAACCATTATTTATTTGTAAAATCATTTTTGTGATATATACTCCCATTAATGGTTATGCGGTTGCCAAATCTTTCCAAGTGGATTTAGAAATGTAGCCATCAAATTATTTCAAAGGCAGGACTATTAAGGACAAAAATAATTACGAACTTTCAGAAGCATTATAAAAAATAAGTTTCTGAATGTTGTCTCTTTAAATTTCACTTAAATTTTCATTTCATTTAAGCCTTGAGGCACAGTAGAGAGATATTCAGTGTCTAACAAGGAGTTTGGAAAATAATGCTCAGTACCAGAATAGAGCACAATTTCTCTATAAAATATGGATAAGGAATCAATTCATAAACACAAATACCCACTAGAACTGAGTTTTAATATAGCATTTCATATGAAAATTTTTATATGTATTATTTAGGAGATAACAAAAGCTCTTCAAATCAAGGCTTATACAGTCACATCTGGGGTTTTTTTCCCTTCTAATTTTCATTTTTTAGAGCAAATATTAGGAAAAAAACTACACTGCCCCCTGTTACCATATATATTAACTATTACCATCAGCTTTTAATCAGCAACATGTATATTGCCTTAGATTTACAGAATCCATACCATGATGCTTCTTTCAGAGGACAGTAAAATGAGGATACTATCTTTATTCAGTTGTAAGATTTGATGTTAAAAAGCAAAAGCACAAACACACTTGTCTTACCATTTGTTTTAAGTATATTTAAGTACACACACACTGAAACTGAAGTAATGAACTTTAGATGACATCATATGAGCAATCAGAAAAATCAGAACACAGACCTCTCCAAATAAGAAGTGGTTAGAGTGAATTCACCTATATTAGACCCAGACTTATCCCTAACCAAAGGTGTTCTACTTGGGACATTTAGTAAATTTTGCTGTGTAAAGTCCAATCCCTGTCACTGTCAGTACAAATTCTTTAGGCCTTCCAGTCTAAATAAGCTATCTCCAGTAACCAGGGAAAGATTAAAAACCTACTCTCAGGTTTCAGATAGTTTGATATAATTCTTTTGCTAACCCCATTTTTTTTAATAACATGATTACTCTATAATCTAGATGAAAGGATAAATATTGAAGAAGGCTCCTTTGTGAGCCATATTTTTTTTCCAGTGTACACCAACACAGCTTTGTCCTTTGAATGAAAAGGCAGACAAAGTGTTTTCAAAATAGAAACACCTAGGATTATTTTGAAAAACATAAGCAGTTTTTTAAAAATACTCTGGAGTTTTCTGAACAACCCTGATGTACTCACATTCTTATCTCAACTTTTTTTTTTTTTTACAATTGTAAGTGGATAGTCAAGCTAAATTGATGCTTTATGTATATCTTGTCTCAATTTGTAAAACTATTCTCTGGAAGGAGATAATTTGAAAAAAAAAAATACAAAAAAGAAGAAACGATACCACTGACAACAATTTACTTAAATTCACAAACCTTGAAATTGATGCATCTCCTATCAATCATAGTCAGAAGATTCAGTAAAACACATCCAACATTTGTATATCAAAAGTGGGACTAAAAAAATCTGTTTTGTTCAATTTAAACATCCTTCACCGTGTTGTAGTTTTATATGCTGATATTGATGTATGCACTTATTACAAGTTAGATTTCTCCTTTCAAACATCCATACGGTATTAACCTCCCAAAATTAAAGTGCATGCCATTCTACTGTACAGATGTTTGTTCTCACTGGCTTACTGACAATGAAATATTTATTAAATAGTAATAAGGCGATATTGACTTCTCTATTCTGTCAATATGAAGATTTGTTGATCTGTGAGGTTAATATTGATGAGGCAGAGTGAGGTAAACATTTGGTCAGGAGGGTAAATAAATTCTGATATTGACATAAATAAAACTTAGTACTAATATGAAAACTAACCTCTTTTGTTTTTATTGTTTACACACACATTAGTGCAACCTATCAGCATGTGAATGCATAGAGCCATGTCGTATGCTTACGCCAATGTCAACACTTGACACTAGTTTTGCAGAACATAGTCCAAAAATGTCTGTCAATGGTATTTAAAATTAAGCTCAAGTGATGCCAAGCACTTGTGGTCTTTAGTCATGCTCTGTGTTCATTTCAAGCAGACAGTGTTAGTTTACAAATGGAGTAGTTCCTTAAAATACTACTGGATGGGCTCTGTTTATGTCCTCAATATTCTTCATATGAAGGAGACTTCTGTTCCTGCTTAAGAATGGCTTTGAAAGAAAAATAGGATGAGCTCTTCTGTCAAAATATTATTTTTGTTTGTTATCTCATCAAAATGTCAGTGGAAGTCTCCCCTCCTCTCTTTACCCTCTGCCACAGAACACAATAGCATACAGGCTTTGAACAATACCAGAAGCCATTTAACTTGATGAGTCTGGCAGAAGGAGCTACTATTTTGTTCATTATTTTCCTCAGATTTCCCTTCATTCTATTTAAGAGAAGCTCAGTGCTGCTTATTGTGGAAGAATCTACTATTCCATCCATCAGGTATGTCTCTCCCAGCTTATATTATTTTAATCTATCATATTTATGTGTTGGAGACAACGTGCGTGACTTGCATCTTGGTTTTCTGGGTAGAGATTAAAGTTATGCAACCTAGTATTTAAGGTGATAATAGAGCTATGGACAGAAAAGCCACGAGCGACAATATTGCCAACCTTCAGGTTTTTGATCACTGCTGATGGCCCTGATCCTGCAATCAGATCTACACAGGCAGAGCCTGGCACGCTTGCAGAACTCCGCTGACAGCAGTGCAGCTCTGCACGGGCACAAGGGTCCGCTCACATGGATCGTACTGCAAGGTGGTGGCCTAACCTATTAAAACAATACTTTAGCAGCCCTTATGAAATGAGATGGTGATCTCAGTCCACTTCACAGTGTAAAGGTGTCCACTCACTCACCGCATCCCACCACAACTGGGAATGGTAGTGGTAGCCTCAGCAGAGAAGTCAAAGCTAGTGGTTCTGAAGATGGCTGTTTATCCTCTCCCCGCTGGTGCACCCTCTGAGCTAGAGCAAGGGCATGGGAAAGTTTGCATTGTCACTACCTGTATTGTTCCTGCTCTGGGGATATTAGCAGCCAGGGCAGGCAATCTGTCACTTACTATACATGCACACCTAAATATATTAGAAAAGAATCACAATATAAGATCAGTCAGTTAGCTCTTTAAGACTTGTCCTTCTAGTATTTCTGAATGGTGTGCTTGAGTCTTTTCTTTTCTTTTCTTTTCTTTTCTTTTCTTTTCTTTTCTTCTTCCTCATATTTCAGTTGTCCTCACATCCTTCTTACTAGGAGGGCACTGTCTCTGATTCATTTCTCCTGATCCTGCAGAACCAGGCAGGCAGATCAGTCCTCCTTTTCTTTTTGCGAACACAGACTAACACGGCTGCTACTCTGAAATGTGTCCACCAGAGCTCCACTGAAAGTCAGTGGGCTTCTGTGCAGGCACAGGGTTCTGCCCACATACTTGTCTTTGGAGGGCTGGGGCCCTAAATGATCATCAGCAGTGTTAGGTTCAGCAAGCTGGACTGAACTGGTTCAGGGCCAGAATCTGCTACCTTTCCTCATCTTGAATAACACCTTATTTCATGAGTAGTCCCACTGATTTCAAACTACTACTCAGCAAGAGTCAGGAAGGCAGAATCTATCCCTCAGTGATTTAGGACTATTCTGGGTGTCTTGTTGCTGCTCCCTGATAGGGTTGGATGTTCTACCCACTTCTGACATTGGGCCACCTATTCCCTGTAGCAGAATCCAAAAAAAGGTTACTCTTAAAATCTGCTGCTTGACGGACACTGGGACATAGTTAATGCAAAGTGGGAATTTCAAAAGCACCTAAGTGATTTAGAAGCACAAGTCCCATTAATTTGCAATCAGTATGGGTGCAAGGGACAGTCAGGGCAGCTATGATTTCAGGATCTGGAATTTGGGCTTCAAAGTCACGTAGGTGCTTTTGACAATCCCATCCATAGCAATGTTAGAAGCGGTACTCTTAGGTGTGTTAAAAGATGTCACCAAATAACTTGGGTACTCCTGGGTAACACAAGTGTACTTGACAGATACTGGCAGACAGCATTAGGATTCCTAGGCTAACTAGATCATTCCAGTGCATTGCCCTGAAAGGCCAGGATATATTTCCTCAGAAGAGTACATTAAGATACCAAACCCATACTTGATCTGTCTGTAGTTTCAGTGCTGTAGGTCTAATACCTGGATTTCTTATGGGGCAAATAATAGCTGAACAATTGCTCTGACAATGGGGTAAGCTGAGTAAGAGAGAAAAGTCAATAATAACTAGAGGGCCTCCCATGTCTAGTTGCACATTTCACAAAATGGATTGCATGTGGAAGAAAGGCAGCAATTGTGTAAACCGGGTATAGATAATTCCCATGCTGTGAAAACCTCTCTACATTAAGAACGCTGGTGGAGTAAAAGGTTACAAGAAAAAGGGTAATAAAAAAAATCAAAAGAAAAGGAAATCAAAATAGGTGCCTTTGCAAGTAAAGAAGCCACACTCTGACATGGTGGTCTTTAATACAAATACATTTGTCTTTCAGACCCTCTGCTCTTGATTAGAATTCTGATGTCACTGGAGGGGTTACAATTTTGTTGAGTTTCTAGATCTCAGTTGTGCTGTCAAGGGGTCATTCTTTCTGGTAATAAGGTAGCTAGTGGCCCCTGGGAGAGAGGGAAAACAATTGACTCTTGAAAGCAGAAACATATACTGAAGTCTAGAGTAGGTTTTTTGGCAGTGTACCAGGTCTTTTCTCATAGCATTTGTCATTGTAGCAATGAAAAAATTGTGGGAGTTCTACAGGCAGTTGAAAAAGGAAAAAAGAACACAACAACAACAAACTAGATGTAATTTATTTTGGAATTGTATGTAAGAGCCGGTTGTTTTTTGTTTGCCACACTGTTGGTTCACTTGTAAAAGAAATGAATCTCATTAAATAGAAATATGTTGCTTATTTTAAAGCAAATGATTATCAAATGACTATACTTCAAAACATTTTTCCTTTAATTTGAAGTGAAGTCATTTGAGCTTGAAACATATGCCTCTGCTAAATGCAGACTGCTCTGTTGCCAAAAAAAGACAACTTCATTCTGAGTCCACTGCTTTCAAAAACTGGTGATTCTGGATGTCGCTGATAGTATGAGTCTTGGCAGTAAGTCTTTACAGAGGTCAGTACTAATGTTTCTTTGATTACCACTAGTTACTTTTGATTCTTTAAGGACAAAACTAGAGTTTTATCTATCATCATACTAAAGCAGAATAAATGAAACATTGCTTTTAGTTGGCTTTTGATGTATTATTCCATGCTGTACAACTGAATAAAACTCACTAGCTGGCAAACAATTCACACTGAGATCTGGATGTAAATATTTTCTAAAGGGTTAAGGTTGGCTTTGGTGCACAAACCAGCCCAGTGGGCAGTATCTGTATCTCTTTATTAGAGTGTGTGTGTGTGTAATTATGTATATATAACTATTGTCACCAAATGTAATTTAAAGTAATCTAATTTAAACTATACTTAAGGGATTTAAAATGGCTTTTCAGATTTATTATTATTATTATTACTGACCCCAATTCTGCAACTGAGAGTGTGCGGGCAAACTGTTGTAGCCACATGCTGTCACTTATAGGGCCTAAATCATGTTTCAACCAAGGATCTCAAAGCACTTCACAAATGTTGCTGATCCGTATAATTATGCTCATTATATTGAAATGGAAACTGAGGCACAGAGAAATTAAATGATTTGTCCAAGAGCACACAGAGAGGTAATTGCAGATGGGGGAACAGAATCCAGATCTACTGCCTCCTGCCAAAGTTCCACTCACTCCCTTTTCCTACATGCCCACGGTCTGCCTTCCTCTAAGGGCTGGGGTGGGGGAGGAGTAATAACCTCATCAAGCAGCCCCATTCTTAGGCCTGGTCTACACTGAGGGCAGGGATCGATCTAAGTTATGCAAAGTCGACATACTTAGACCTACTCACCGCGGTGAGTTGACTGCTGCTGCTCCCACGTTGACTCCGCCTGTGCCTCTCGCGGCGGTGGAGTACAGGAGTTGACGGGAGAGCGCTCAGGGGTCGATTTAACGCGTCTAGGCTAGACGCGATAAATCGACCCCTGCTGGATTGATCGTGGCCCACCAATCAGGCAGGTAGTACAGACATACCCTCCCACTGTTACTAGCAATATGTAGACAGCTCATTCAGAGAAGTAAGGAGTCATCTTATTGTCTTGTACTTCCCTAACCAGTCACAATCCTGCCCAGTTATTTTTTTTCCTGTCATGCCTTTGTCCGGGCATACAGAAAATAGAACTAATCATTTTCAGTTCTATATCTTACTAAAAGGTAGCATTAGCCATTTATTGGCCAGAAAGAAACATTATGATGATCATCCAGTCTGGTCTCTTGCATAACCCAGGTAATAGAACCTCACAGCACCGGCCATAGAACCTCACTGTCAAAAAGTGACATTGTTCCCTGCTTTTTCTTGACCATCTTGCTTAAAGGAAGCAAATAAAATAAAAGCTATAGTACAGTTAACAGATTGAGTCTCAGGCCATTTTTGGAGAGCTCTCTTCTGCTTTCTTTTTCCAGTTAAAAATCTACCTCTTATTCTGCTCCTCGCTATTGCTGATTTTCAACCTAAGCATTTTCTTCATGGAAAGAGGTTCCTGGAACTACCAACTTTTTTAATGCAGCTAGTCTGGTATTCAGTGAATGCATCAGTCTGGACAGCAATATTGTCTGCTTCTTCCCAGCATTATTCCCAAAGGTGATCTCTGGATGTTGGTTTGTCACCTGATGAAACCTAGATACACTATGCTCCACAAAGGGACTTAGGTTTTGTGATGCTGAGCATCACAGTGCCTTACTTTCAGGTGTCTAGAAAATGATTGGAACAACGCTGTGATCCACAAACCCTGACTTTGGCACGGAGGCTCCCTACACAGTGAATGGGAGAGATGGGTTCCTGAGAATGAGATCCACAAAAACTAGAATGCTAGGCAGGGTGTCGCCTAAACTAGCCAATGGGAGATGCCAATGAGAGGAAGTGCCTTTCTCTGCTTGCGATCCACAGCCAAGGATACCTCCTGGAGTCAGTAGTTTCTTGTGAGAATGAATTATGCATCTGTCTCATTCCACACAAAAGCGGGTGGCAGGGTGGGGGAGGAAGAGGAAGTGGTGGTGCCCATCTTATCACTTTTAACATAGTGGTTAGAACACTCACCTGGGATGTGGCGGATTCAGGTTCAATTCCTCCCCACCTGATGGAGAGAAAGGATTTGAACAGGGCGTTTCCCACCTCTCAGGAGAGAGCTGTAACCAGTGGGCTAAAAGTTATAAAGTGGACACACCAACCCCATCATCTCTTTCTCCTTGGCCAGATTCTGAATGGAACCTGATCCAGCAGGCATGCTCAGAGGCCAGCTACTGGATCAGGCCCCAAGGGTAAGACAGGCCTCTTAACCTCTTCCACCTCTTTTCAACTGGTTCATGGATTACACCGAGGCTTAGGTGGGAGCTAAACGTTCAGATGCCTAGAGTAAAGCAGCAGTGCACATGCCCAGAGACAGAAACTTAGGCACCTCAAGAACTTTTACAGAGAAATCTTGGGCACTTTTAGGGTATGTCTACACTATGAAATTAAGTCGAATTTATAGAAGTCGAATTTTTAAAAAGCGATTCTATACAGTCGATTGTGTGTATCCCCACTTAAGACCATTAAGTCGGCAGAGTGTGTCCACAGTACCGAGGCTAGCATTGACTTCCAGAGTGTTGCACTGTGGGTAGCTATCCCACAATTCCTGCAGTCTCTGCCGCCTATTGGCATTCTGGGTTGAGATCCCAATGTCTCATGGGGCAAAAAACATTGTCACGGGTGGTTCTGGGTACATGTCGTCAGGCCCCCATTCCCTCCCTCCCTCCGTGAAAGCAGTGGCAGACAATCGTTTTGCACCTTTTTTCATGGGTTATTCTTGCAGACGCCATACCACGGCAAGCATGGAGCCCGCTCAGCTCACCGTCACCGTACGTCTCCTGGGTGCTGGCAGACGTGGGACTGCATTGCTACACAGCAGCAGCTCATTGCCTTGTGGCAGGAGATAGTGCAGTACGACGAGTAGCTGTCCTTGTCGTTTCCTGGGTGCTCTTGGCCGGCCTTGGTCAGGTCTGCCGGGGCGCCTGGGCAGAGATGGGTGCTCCTGGCAGACCTCGGTAAGGGAGATTAGTCTTTAAAAAGAGACATTTTAGAGAACAATGGGTAGACTCTTTCACGGTGAACCAAGCTGTTAACATTACATAGCATCTGTATTTTCTTTACAAGGTCGCATTTTGCCTCTTATATCGAGGGCCTGCCGGTATGGTGTGAGAGACCACAAATGCAGGGCCGGCGGGCAACAGAATTTGGCTTGCAGGCAGCCATGGTAAGCCACAGTCTTTTGGCTTCTTTAACCTTCCTAACATGTGGGAATGGTTTCAAACAGCAGCACCCTCATTTCACATACCAAGCACCTGTTGGGTTGGCCCTTTAAAATGCGTTGGCCATTTAAAAGGAGGGGCTGAGGTTTTCGGGTTAACGTGCAGCACAAACCCAACTAACCCTCCTCCCCCCCACCCCACACACCCAATTCTCTGGGATGATCGCTTCACCCCTCCCCCCACCGCATGGCTATGCGGGGGATGATTTCTGTTCAGCCACAGTGGGGATGATTTCTGTTCAGCCACAGCCAAACAGCCCAGCAGGAGGATTTCCGCTCCATCCCCGGACACGTTAACATACTTTTCCAGTAGCTGTACTGGCCGCGAATGCATCCCAAGTCTTCAGGGCAAATTAATCATTAAACTTGCTTGCTTTTAAACCATGTATTATATTTACAAAGGTACACTCACCAGAGCTGCCTTCTCCGCCTTCAAGGTCTGGGAGCCCGGGTTGGGAGGCTTGGAAGGGTATTGGATCCAAGGTGATAAACAGTTCCGGGCTGTCGGGGAGAATGGTTTCTCCGCTTGCCTGGTGTGTGCTATCATCTTCCTCATCCCCAAAATCCTCATCCCTGTTGTGTGAGACTCCCCACTTGCAGGAGTTCATGTACAGGGGTGGGGCAGTGGTAGGGGCACCCCCTAAAATTGTATGCAGCTCATCATAGAAGCGGCATGTCTGGAGCTCTGACCCCAAGCGGGCATTTGCCTCTTGGGTTTTTTGGTAGGCTTGCCTAAGCTCCTTAAGTTTCACTCGGCACTGCTGCAGGTCCCTGTGATAGCCTCTCCTTCATGCCCTTGGAGATTTTTTCAAATATTTTGGCATTTCTTCTTTTGGAACGGAGTTCTGATAGCACGGATTTGTCTCCCCATACAGCGATCAGATCCAGTACCTCCCGTTTGGTCCATGCTGGAGCTCTTTTGCAATCCTGGGACTCCATGGTCACCTGTGCTGAGAGCTCTGCATGGTCACCTCTGCTGATGAGCTCACCACACTGGCCAAACAGGAAATGAAATTCAAAAGTTCGCGGGGCTTTTCCAGTCTACCTGGCCAGTGCACCTGAGTTGAGAGTGCTGTCCAGAGTGGTCACAATGGAGCAATCTGGGATAGCTCCCAGAGGCCAATACCGTCAAATTGCATCCACACTATCCCAAATTCAACCCTGTGAGGTCAATTTCAGCACTAATCCACTCATTGGGGAGGAGTACAGAAATTGGTTTTAAGAGCCCTTAAAGTCAGAAAAAATGGCTTCGTAGTGTGGACGGATGCAGGGCTAAACCGATCTAACACTGCTAAATCTGACCTAAACTCATAGTGTAGACCAGGGCTTAGTTTAAGGCAGGGGATTTTGTGGATCACAGTGGTGCCTAAACTGGGATTTAGGTACCTAAATGGATATGGACCTATGTAACTGGTTTTATTCAGCACATCGAGAGAGTTCTTTTGATTCTATAGGACGCTTGGGTAATTTTTCCACCATCCCATCTGACAGGTCTCACTGGTATGATACGGACTTTGCTGAGTCCCCAGTTTTTATACATTTGCTCTGACGATTTCTGAATCAGAATTATTTTCCTCATCAGAATGAAGTTAACATGTTATTCCAAATCCTGCAAAGAACTGTTTAAACAACATTTCAGCCACCTTGATGACTTCTTGGTCAGTGACAGGGTGGACCTGATGTTCTTCACTAAAATAATTTATAGTAATCCTTTAATAAATAATAATACTTTGCACTTCTAACTCTTCCATTCACTTTACAGATATTATTGATGTAAACCACATTACTTGCCCCATGTAATAGACAGAGAAAACAACCCCGCCCTTGCCCCCACCATATCTGGAATCCAGTCAGGAACTGATTTGCCCAAGGTCACTAAACAAGTCTGTGGTAGAACAAAGAACAGATCACAGCACTCCCAATACTTAGTCCTGCACATTAAACACCAGACCAAACCTCCTACCTCCACAGTCAGGATATCATTATCTAGGTGCCAACATAAGTGGTGCTGCATCCTTGCCACTGGCACCTTGTTCTAGTCTTTTGAGATGATATCCTCAGCTGGGGCAAATTGGTGTAGTTCCACTGATGAAGATTTCAGCTGAGGAGCTGGTCTCTGAGCCTTATCCGTTGAAATTTCCCATTACCAGTAACACATTCCTCATGAGACCTATTGATTCTTGTTGCATCCATTAAGCTTTTGCAGTGACACTAGCTGAAGCAACTATGTCACAAGAACATCTTTCCCCCTAGGTTTCTATTTAATAATGACTGGCAGGGAAGGGTTTTTATACTGGGCTTCCTGGAGTTCTATAACCCAGGGTACTGGATTGTACCACCAACTTTCGGAGCAGGAACATTATCTTCAGGTCTTTTATTTTAGAGTGCTTATGGCCATAGAAGCTAAAGGCTTACTTACAATTTTAAAAAATAATTATCCCATAAACCCTTGCACAGTGTTCTGCCATCAGGAACAACAAACTGACAGACAATTAAAACAAAATACTGAAGTCAGACATAAACTAAAGCAGAGAATAACATCTTCGACCGTGAGACAAAGCTCTGGCAGATTGTCAAGGGGATTTAATTCTAAAGCAGGGCATTCAATGGAGCTACTCCAGGAACTGATAGCAAGAGCCTCCCGGCTCATCTTAACCTCCACAATGGGTCATAGGGTAGAATAGTCTCTCAAAACAGCTGGGTCCCAAACCATTCAGATCATTACCAACACCTTGAATTGCATCCAGAAATTAACAGGAAGCCAATGCAGAGGCTTGAGCAATGGTGTTCTGTGCACATGGTGCTCATCTCACTCACAAAGCAGACAGCTGTATTTTGCATTATCTGCAGCTTATGGGTAGACATAATGTACCAAAGTCATTCCTGTTGCAATTCCACTAGAGTGGGATAACACTAGGGACAAGTTTGGCTTATTAGGTGACTGGGGTCAGGTGGTGGGGAGAAAGAAGAGAGAGAGAACTACTTCCAGCATTGTTACATGAATATGAGCAATTCTTTATCCATGGCTTATAGACAGTCTTTAAGAACATTTTCTGGGGGGAAGGGAGTGAAAAGGGATGGAAAATCACTCCACCAGGATCCATGTCGAGAAGGGACTCTTTGTATGTGGATCTCCCCCGTTGCAATTGGCTGTGTAAACCTCCTGTCTGGCACCCTTCCCCTCTATCCTGAATCCCTCTACCCCTCCACAAGCCTGGGAATTTACACATGGTCCAGTGTCCAGCTGGGGAGAAATTTGCATTTCCACCACACATGTACCCACTTTCAGTCTCAGGGGCCAATGGTATATCTGCTGAAAAATTAATGGAGCCTGAGGCAGTGTGCTCAGGGGTTGGTGGGAAGGAACAAGTCCTCCAGCTGATTCCCCCATTATCCACATATAATTCATTCCAAACCCTCTTCATCTTCCTTGAACATCAAAGGGAGGCAGCTCTACCTCTCCTGTGAAAGAATTCTAAGGAAACCTCCCTCCCTCCACCTGTCAGGAAGGGCCCTATCCAAGAGTTTTCCCATAGGGGAGGATAACTCCTCCTCACCCCTTGATGAACCATTGACATTCTAATTCTCCCATGACTATGCTAAAGAGAAAATAAATTGGTCTGATGTGCTGTAATTTTCATACCCACTAGACCAATTATCTCCCAGGGCCTCAGAAATTCAAGAGCTATTTTAGAGTTTCAGAGCCAGTTTGAACGATCAGCTTTCTTCAACAGAAGTAATGATGTACGTGACCTGTTGGTTGGTCAATGGCCAATAGTTCCTTTCTGAACATCAGAGAAGTTAACTATGATATAAAAGTACTCTCTGTATACACCTAAGATAGTCCTGTTCTAATCTTTATAACACTAGCTCTTGGGTCCAGAGGAGAGTTATCTCAAATGATGAGTAAGTGCTGTTGTCTAAGCCTGTTACGGTTTTATTTGACATTTTACATTATCACAAATGTGTGGTGTTAGCCATTCTACATTTCCTATAGTGATTTCATGAATGGGAATGGGGATTGTAATTGTTAATATGAAGACACAGTGCAAGTCTTTATGCAATAGACCGTAGTTCGGCACTGGCATAAATGGGTATAACTCTCAGTGAAGTCACTCACCTCAGCGCTGAATTTGGCCTAATATGTAAACTTTACAAGATATTCTGTCACAGATAGTCTCTATCAATGGCTAATGCACAAGAAGTATTTAGATCTATTTGAAATGAGTAATACTAATAGTTTCAAAACAGTATAGGCCTGTAGGCCAGGCGCATGCTTCCGCTGCTACTGACATTAATAACCTAGACTGCCAGTGGATCTTCTGATGCTGGTGCCAATGTTTATGCCCATGTAGGGTGACCAGACAGCAAATGTGAAAAATTGGGACGGGGGTGGGGAGTAATAGTAATATTAGAAAAAGACCCAAAAATCGGGACTGTCCCTATAAAATCAGGACATCTGGTTGCCCTATGCTCATGAGAGATGGGACAGTTGCTTGATTTCAATCTTCAAATGCCAATGTGAAAATATGTAATAGAGTATGCCCATAATAAAGAACTGTGATGAGCAGATAATAAGAGGTGCTGTGCGAGTAATAAGAGAGCTAGTGATCTGAGCAGAGGACTGTGAATGAGGGTTTAGTTCTTGCTTTGCCACTGACACACTGAGTGACCTTGGGTAAATCATTAGCGTGCAATTGCAGAAATCATTTGTTAAATGGCACTAATCCTTACATACCTCACCGGGTTCTTATGAAGCTTAATTCATTAATGTTCATAAAGCGCACTGAGATCTTCAGACAAAAGATGCTATGTAGATGCAAACCAGCATAATTAATTAACCATTAATTGTCTGTGATATGGCAATCCTGAAGGGGACATCTTAAAAAGAAATAAACTTCTGTATTTTATCTATGATGCTGGTTCCCAAAACACTCTAAGGAAAACTGAGTAAGATAAGAATGGATCTCAAATATTCATATATATATATATATAGAGAGAGAGAGAGAAATTATCCTCAGCATGATTTTATATGCTCTGTTATTTCAGGGGGAGGGGAAGATGGAAAGGGACTAAATGGATGTCTGACATTGCAGAAAAGCCTGCTCATGCCTCTTACTCACTGGGAAAAATTCATGAAGAATAGTTCATCAGCATGAAAATTTCACCTCTGCAATTCAGCCAAGGTCACTGAGACCTTTTGTAGTGTGCTGAGAAAATCGGCTCACACAAATTAATGTTGCTCGAGGGAAGCATTAGTTTATGAGAAAAAAGGTCTAAAATGTAGGTAAAGAAAATAATGCGTATGTTACATTGTGGGGGCCCAATCCTGTATCACTGAAATCATTGACAAAACTCCCATTGACTGCAGGATCAGAGCATTGGTCAGATCCCTCCTCCTTTTCTACTTCTTACTCCTTCCAACCCCTGTCCTTGGTCAGGCACACTCTCCCCCTGCAAACACAGCGGGTTTCTTGAGGCAATACTCAGTCTTATGAATGAAATTACTAATTCATATAATTTCACTTTTGTTAAATCTAAGCAAACCTTCAAGATACACACGGAATAAGGAACGGCAAAAACGTAACATTCACTTTGCATTAATGTATCTGAAGCAACAGAAGATGGAGCCCGGAAGAAGTCTATATTTTCAGGATGGCTGCTCTGGCACCCAAGAATCTCCCCAGTGTATTTTTGTATACTTTCATAATCCCCTGTCCTGACTTGATTGTCTAAAGTGCTACAATTCCTTTCTCATAGACATTTCATATCACATTTCCAGAAGTAAGTAGGGACTGGTGAATCTTGATTCAGCTTAGTAGCAAGAATCTTTATAGTGACTGTTCTATTCTGCCGTAGTTTTTTTTCCTCCAGATGTTCAACTGCCTTTGAGAGTACTCAAGGAAACACAGGAACGCTGTGTTCCAACACTTTATCAGTTTAATTGAAAAAAAAAATAACATGCAATGTACAGTCAGGGGCTCTTTAAAGAACTCCCTAGCAACTTCATGGATAAATACTCTGCTCTTGCTC
Source organism: Caretta caretta (assembly GCF_965140235.1). Classification (NCBI taxonomy): domain Eukaryota; kingdom Metazoa; phylum Chordata; order Testudines; family Cheloniidae; genus Caretta; species Caretta caretta. The sequence goes on from NC_134211.1 coordinate 75,946,772, forward strand.
ACTAAATGATATAAAATCACGTTGCTAAGTGAGTTTTCTTTTTAAAAACTTGTACATGAACTTAATGCTCTTGAGAATGAGGATGTTGGAGCATTGCTCTGAGGCAGGCATAAAATATGTGTAACAGACACCCTAGAGAACAGAACGTGGTACCTTCAGCAGCACAAGCCCTGGCTCTGAATACTTGAGCTAAAGGTCCTTGTGCTGATTGGAATTAGTCACTAGCAGGAACATAATTATCTTATGGTATAACTGTTCATGTTATTGAGCTATTCCTAAGCATCTGAGGTCCATGGCAATATAAGTCCCATCTAATGTGTCCTTTTGTGCTGTTACTTGACATGTACATGTATGTAGGCACAGACTTGTTATACAGTCATTGTGGAAATTTACCTACATTTTTATACCAGTGCTTCCCGTGCTGCTGCCATTGTCATTTCATCCTTGCTTGAGTAGTGCAGAACTGTGCTGGTAAATATCATCCAGCAAGGAGAGAAGTAAATTTGATGGATGTAGTACTCTTTTCTTTAGTGAGCTAGGCTGAAAAGTTAAACATTCCTTCTCGTTTATCACACAGTCTGCTGGTGCTTATTGGCAATAGGCTCACTCATCCTTTTAAATAGCTTTCTTTTTCTGTGGGGAGCAATCTCTGTGTGAGTCCAGCAGAATTCTTGAAACCAGGTTCCCATCTGCTGTTTTTGAACCTTGAAGTTTCACCAGGTATTAAGTTGGTTCAGCAGTCTTTGAACTTGATCCTTCAAAGTACAACCCTAATGCTAGGGCTGGGTCTTGATACAAGGGACTAAGATGGAGTCAGGCCAATGGGAGGTAGGGTGCATACAACTCTGCACCTTGCAGGACAGCTTTTCCCATGAGGAGCAGCCTCCCTCCAAGCTCTTTCTCTTGGAAGTTGGAATACTGAGTGATGAAGGAGTTGACAGAAAGGGGCACTGAACCTGGAGGCGGGAGGAAATATTCCATTCCCACTTCCTGCTACCAGCCAGCCTCCACATGGTAGGGCAGAATGTCACTCTAGAACAAGGCAGGGAATTGGAAGAAGGGCATCTGATTGGCTCTGGGCCAGTCAGCTGGTACAGGGGCAGGGCTAAAGAGAACACATGCTGAGAAGCCTATGGCTGTTTGTTACTGCTGTTGCAGTAGAGAATGGGCTCAGACACAGCCTGGATTTAGGGTAGAAGCTGGAGGATTGGCCTGGGGAGCAAGCTGGGGCATGACCTAGATCCAGGGTAAGAATCCTGAGCAGCATAGTAACCCTACGGGTCAGTGCTGCAGAGCCCAGGACACAGAACTCAGAGCTTGTCACATGCCCACGCATGAGTGACCAGCATGAGGGTTGGAAGGTACCCTGATTGGGACTGAGAAACTGGGCTTGTGGGCTGTTTGGACTCTTAATTGGTTTAGAGAGCAGTTAGGCATTGGGGACTGGGTAATTTGTACTATTGTGGTGTGTGTTTGTGTACATGTGACCACATATGCATCCCGCCACCCCATGAATTGTCTCTGATACTACCTGATGGTTTGTTTCTGCTCAGAAAAATAGTGTTTGATTGTTGAGTGCAGTATTTCTTCCTCAAGTGCTTGGGAGAGAAACAAGTGGTGTTTTCTCAGGCATGTAGCTTGGGATTTGGGAACCCCTTAACTAACCCCAGAGAGCCCCTGCCCAATTAATAGAATTGCCTTCTCCTTTGGGGTCATGGTTATGTGGTGACTGCTTACAACCGCCAATTGAATGAGTGGACAGAACATTACAAGCCAGATTCTCATGTACATTAAGGGCCCTTTACATTGCCAGAGTGATCTTAAATGCCTCAGTGTAAATAAGAATCTGGTCTTAAATATTTGTCACAAGTATTTCGTCACATTATATTTATACCACCTTATGTGCTACATCTACCAGACAGGCATTAGCAAGCAGAAAGTCATGTCCAAAAATTCATTACTCCACAATATTCACAGTGTATTCCTTTTCTAAAATAGTTTTTCACATAAGGGGTTAATGTTGTTTGATTGTCAAAATAGGTAGAATTAAATAAGCCCCAAATCAAATGGTGGTCTGACACTGTTCTCAGTTTAGAACTCCAGGGCTAATATTCTGGGGTCTCTGGATATTACTCAGTAAAGTTTAAATGCTGTTACTTTTATTGCCTTTCTCTGTGAGCTATTCCACCCTGTTAAGTAGCATGGTCAGAATATAACAAGAGTAATCATAGAAATGTAGGACTGGAAGGGACCTCAATAGGTCATTGTGACATACTGGGGTACAATCTAGACTAGTGGGGGGGCTGTGTTACCCCTGCCCTGCAAACTTGGGTGCCTTACAATGCCTTGCTGAAGTGGCTCCCACCTGGGTTGCTCACAAACAGCCTTCCACCATGCAAGCTATACCCTAAGTGTTTGTGTGTAACTGCAGCCTGCCAGTTACACCCTGGCTCTCACCAGCCTGGCTTATACTGCATGTGACCTCAACGCACTCCCAGTCCTGGATTTTTCCGTGGAAATATATGTCCTGTACTGCTCAACCTGCTTCTGGACAGTGCAAATATATTAAGTCCATTATTCCTTTAAGGCAATAATATGCCAGATCATTACCTTAAATGGAGTTACCCAGACACTTCAGCTTAATCACACTGTATTAGATAAAACAAGTTTATTAATTACAAAGAGATAGATTTTAAGTGTGTATAAGTAATGAGCCATAAAAGTCAGAAATGGTTACAAGAAAAAAACAGATAAAACGCTTACTAGTGCCTAATTTAACAAACTATACTAGATTCAAGCAAACTTTCTCACCACATGCAGGTTACTGACCAAACTCTTCAGGTCAGGACTCCTCCCTCAAAGGAGGGGGAGTCTCTTGAGGTGTGTGCTCCTTTTTATCGTTTCATTTCCTTCTTGAAAAACATTTCCAGCTGGGAAGTAGAAGACTAAGAGTCAGGGAAAGATGTTCCCTACTGTTTATTCCATGTGTGAGCGTCCATTGTTGTCCCTTCCTGCTTGGTGAGTGTTTACTGCTTAAATGCAAATTAAGGCAACCATATACTCGTTTGTTCAAGACAGGCCTTGGGTTTTGAACGTGCTCCCTTAATACCATACAAAGGAACCTTATGACTTCACATATGACGTTGCCACAAATTTTATCAGGACAATACTGACCAGCAAATTATGAGTTTTCAAATGATACCTTACAAGGCATACCTTAAACAAAGATTATTACAGTAGTGTGTAGGGTGTGAATACAGGGGAGTATGCCATCACAGTCATCTAGTCCTATCCCCTACACTGAGGCAGGACTAATAATAATAGTAGTAAAAGTAATATTAATAATAGTAAAGCTCTGTATGTAAAAGTAAAATTGAACCTCTTCACTACTTGCATTGAGTATAATGACCAATAAATGTGCTGCCTTTAACACATCTGCTCAAAGCGGGATGACATTTGAAGTTTTCTGCACAGTAGCCTTGTCCTGTATACATTGTATTTTCAAATCTACAGTTAGACTTTCTCCTTCATACTGGATTTAACCAATTTTAACTATGTAGGTTGGGGCTACAATTACAAGAATTAAATGAAGCCCCTCAAACTTGAAGTTTTCTGCCTTCATTACAAGCTAACCATGTGTTTGATTCAAACCCACAGAAGACAATAGAAAGATTCCCAATAACGTCAGTGGGCTTTGGACCAGGCCCCATATCTGGCTGAAGATAATGTATTCTCTCACTTCCAAGCCTGGGACTCTCCTCTTTTCTGGCTTTCTTCACTGTAATGCCAATGCTTAAATGAAAAAATAATTTGAGTTCTGGTGAAAGCAAATTTGTTGATTTCTGGCTACTAATATCTATAATAAAGTAACTTTTCCCAAATAGCAGTGACTTGCCATTCTTTGTACTAGTTTGACTTGTTTTCTGATTTCTCTCAGTCCATTTTGATCCTGCAGTTCATTTTTTCTGTTGAAGATTTGCAAGAGAGAAAGCTTACAGTTCCAAAAACCTATTCTAACTTTCTATTGGATGGCAGGGATAATTTGTATTTTCTCATCAGTATTGTATAAAAGTAAAACATCTCTAAATATGTTTTTGGTAAAGACGTCATGTAACTCCTTGGTGGCAACAGGATATATTTGATATGCTACTTTCCCCAGGTCTCCAGCAAGTTTGTCACTTGTCTAAATGCAATGCTTGAACTGCACCCTGGCACTTTGGTCCCCAATTCCAAAATGACTGGCTAATGCAGAGATTAAGGCTTGACAACTGGTTTCTGACAAACTGTATAGCACAGTAAATGTAGGTCCTTTCATAATAGCAACAAGAAATTGTGCATTTTGTTCATCAATGGAATGGTTCATTTGACTTATTTTTTCAAATTGGGCATAATAAGCTTCCCAGGATGATTTTCTTTCAAAGCTGCCTGGTCTTTGATTCTGTCGATTAACTGGCTAGGAATGTGTCTCAGGTTCCCAAGGGTGGAAGCTGGGTTCTGGATTCCATGGTGTGGAAGAATATTTTGACTGAAGAAGGGATTGGAGGTTCATATGTAGTACTTCTAATCTTCACTGCTCTTCCTCATTCACACTATTGGAACCCCAGTTGTCAGAAAACAACTGAACAGACTTGATGAATCCTTTTTGGGATTCCAAAGATAGGTGTCTCAAGCAGGAACTTACTTTACTCAGTTTCTTTTTAATTTCAGATAAATAAAGTGCTCAGATCGTGCTCAGTACCTGATGAGATAAATAAGTGCTCAGTTCTTTCTAAAAGTCCGACCTCTTTAAGGTGTTACAAGTTGAATAACCAAAAATGGAGGCACCCGAGGTCACTAGTCACTTCTGAAAATTGTGGCCTGTGGCTTTAAAATCACAGATGCACCTCATCTTTTGTGCTGCCTGCAACTGCACTTAAATGGAGGCCAGTGTTGATTCTGCCTCAGTCAATGACATACTGGGAAATCTAGATGCTCATGTTTGAAAATGAGGCTTCCCAATTAAACTCCTTAATATGACTATGAAGCATTGCTTCAGGCACCCTACCTTTCTGCTTTTGGCAACACTCCCCTCCTAAAATGGCCTACTGTGCAGGATACCTAAATCTGCCATTGCTCAGTGTTGAATGTATGCAATTAATTAATTGCTAGGTGTCTGCTCTAGATGTTAGGATGCTGAAGGTCAGATTTCAGAGGAACAGCCGTGTTAGTCTGTATTCGCAAAAAGAAAAGGAGGACTTGGGGCATCTTAGAGACTAACCAATTTATTTGAGCATGATTGTGATTGTGAGTGATCTAGTGCATGCACATGGAGTCAGGGATGGAAGAAGCCTTCCCTGTACGTAGGTCAGTACTTGGTTTGGATTGCAAATGGCGCTGGCCTCCAAAAAGGAGTAAAGGTAGAAGCATGAACACCTGGACCCCAGCAGAGCTGAGCATGTGCCTAGAGGACCATGTGCAACACCCTTTCTGGCATACTTTCCTTCAAAGACCCTAAGGAATTTTGGCTAAGTCACAATTCCACTGAGGAATCCCCTTGCTGCATGGCTCCTTGCAGCTAGTGGCTTAAAAGACAAAATCTCATCTTCTGTTTGCTCTGCTTTACTGAAATATAGTGTTGGTGTTGCATAGTATGTGCTGCCATAGAGGAGGTACATGGGGCAAATGCAATTAAAGATGCAATTGCAACCTAAGATGATGGAATACTAAGGCGGTATTTTTATATGCCAAAGTTATATTAAGTGACAAAAGAAAAGTGTAAATCATTTTGAACCCCCCCACCCCCAACACCTGTATTAAAAAGAGATTTAATGGGTGGATTATAAAATGTTTTATGAATGTTGTCTTCGTTATTTAAGTAGCTCAAAAGACTTCTAGGAATGGAAAAGGTGTAAGTTAAAATTGTAAATATACTGTGTTAAACCGACTTTGACTGTACTGTTCTACTTGCTACCACTTTTAATGACATGTTTAACTTCTATAGCCACTCAGGACTAAATGTTTGTGCTTCTAAGAAAAGCTTGTCTTGAGAGAACATATTTTAGTTGAATCATACTTTCAGATGCCATCTAGCCATTTCTTTTGTTCTGCTGATCTAATGAAAAAAAAAAAAGACAATGTTGGCATAACATTGGAGAATCACTGCACTCGAGTGTGATTTTTATTTGAAAGTATTTATTCACTTGGGCTGAAAAATAGAAGTAATTTCTCAAGTACATATTTTGGAGAGAGCCAGGAGAACTCACTAACCCTGTCTGGCTTTTTAAAGCTTATCAGGTTTCCCTAGCAGCTTAATCAAAGTCAATTGGGAATTTTAAAGTGAGAAAAATTAGAACAGTGAAAATAAGAAGAAATCCTAGATGTGTGTAGGGCAATTCAGGATAACCTATGGGGCTTAATTACGGTCAATATTGATGAGTAGATTGGGTTGTGCCAAGGATAGCAAATATACCTTGGAACCTGCAACAGGGCAACCTAAGAGAAGGGGGTATGCGTCCTCTTGATCTTACTACCACATAACAACTTGTACATAAAGCCAGCAAAGTAAGCAAGGATGTAACCATGGATGCTCAAACAACTCTCCCCACCACTCTTTAACCTCTCCAGGCATGAGACTGGTGTAAAAGCACAGATGGGCACATATCTCAGCACTCCCACATGTGATGGCTTGCTCATTCACTCCCGCCATGGGGAACCTTCTGTGGGGAAGTGAACAGTGTCCTTAGGCACCGAAGAGGACCCATCAGGCATGTGTGTGGAAAGAATGTGTGTGGGGCGAGCTGCTGTGCTAGAAAGATGGTTCCAAAATAGTTGGTTACATGGTCCCCGTATCTTTCATATTCCTGCAGGGCGCAAGGAAGAGTTATACTGCTGGACAGCTGAACTCCCTAGAGAGCAGCTTGTCTATAGGGGAAGCTTTCTGTTCTACCCACTAGTAAAAATTAAAGTCAGAGAAGTTACTCTGGATTTTTACTGCTATAGAGAGGTCAAAATCTGACTCTTTCTTACTTTGTCACAAGTTCATGCAAATGACCAATGAAAAGGAACAAATTAAGCTTGTTTAACTTTTATTTATATTACCACAGCACCTAGGAGTCCTAGTCATAGCCCAGGATTTCACTAGGTGCTGTACAAACACAGAACAAATGAGTGCTTATGTAGTTTACTTCCTTTTATCTCTCTGGCATCTTTCAGTGGTTTCTATGGCAAAAGAATTTTCAGGTCTAGATTTTTGGGGCCAGCTAAACTCTACTGCACTACCATCTTTGTGCCTATCCTGACCCTGGGGCTGGCCAGGGGCTAGTTACTTCTGAAGGAATTCTGCACCAAAAAATTAAAAATTCTGCGCACAATATTTTAAAATTCTGCATATTTTATCTGTCAAAATAACATAGTATAATCAGGCCATTTTCTGACAAGTATTTTGAAATAAATTACCAAAATAATTGAAAATGGTGTGATCATATTGTTATTGTGTTGCTGTGTTATTTTGACAAATAAAATACACAGAACTTTGCAGAATTTTAAAATTTTAATTTTTTTGGTGCAGAATTCCTTCAAGAGTACCAGGGTTCTGTGCAGCCAATCTGGGTGTGGGCAGCTTGGTGGGGAGGTCTGGGTATGGCGGGGAATCTGGATGCACAGGGGCTCGGTGCAGGGTTCTGGATGCAGGGGAATGGGACTTTTTGCAGGAAAGTCCAGGTGAAGGTGCTTAGGGCTCAATAAGGTGGGTTGGTCTTGGGAGGGTGGGGGGTCAGGGTGAAGCTGGTTGGGGCTCAGTGGGGTGGGAGTCTGGGGGAGTCCTGATGCAGGGGGGAGGCTTGGCGGGGGTTCAGGAGGTTTGGTGGTGGTGGGGTTTCTGGGTGCGTGGGGCTCCTGATGTGGATGGGGTTCATTGTGGGGAGGTTTTGGGTGCCCGGGAGGAGAGGTCACTGCTCCTCTTGTCTGCCCAACCCCCATGCATCTGTCCCCCCACACCCAAATGCCCCTGCTGAGCCTCACTGCCTGCACCCAGAACCCCTCCCCCCCAGCACCCACCCCGTGGTGCAGAGCTTCCTGAAGCCAGGAGAAGTTTCTGGGGGTTGAGCTGACCCAGCCCTGGCTGTCCTGTGCAGAGAAGAGAAGGGGGAGGGGAAGGGAGAACTCTGTCTTGGTCTTTCTCCTCCCTCACCACCCACCCCGCCTAACTGGGACTAATGTCCCTGCGTGCCTGGGGCATCCCCAGCCTCTCCTCCCCTCAGTGATTTACCTCTCCTCCAGCTGCCAGGGAGGGGTGAAACAAAGAGAATCTGTGTGGGGGGAGCATTTTTATGCTTCACTACAGTGGCACAAAATTCCCCCAGGAGTGGGCTAGATCACCCCTAAGCACAGGGCTGCTCTAATTTGTCTCTGACTGCAATGGCCCCTGTGCTAAATTTTGGCAGTCATTTGTTCAACTGGTGCAGAGAAGAGGCACCATTGGAGAACCATGCTTTTTAATTGTACCAGACCAGCCCCAGCATGAGACTTTTCCACTAAGGGGCCTTATGTAAATGTAGGATCAGTACAGAGGAGCAGATCCACACATCCAGCATGCCCCTCTGACGGTGGTAGTGGAGGCTGACACAGCAGCTGGCTCCATTGGCTTTATGCCAGTAAAGAGTTTCCTTCCATCAGAGGATTTCTTTGCTGGCCATTTACAGCCAGAATCTCTGTCTGTGTACTACCTAAATATCACAAAAGGAGCCAGAGTGTAACAGACTCTGACCCAATCAGATTATATGTGAGGAGAAGATGTTAGCTTTTATATAGTCCTTTTTATTTTTAAGAGCGGCAAAGGGTCCTGGTTATGCTCCAATACGTCTGTTAGTCTATAAGGTGCCACAGGACTCTTTGCCACTTTTACAGATCCAGACTAACACGGCTACCCTTCTGATACTTTATTTTTAAGGTAACTTATAAATAGCTAATAATTATAATGATATTTAACACACTGAAACTGCTGTACTAGTATTAACCTGCTTATTCTCACAACCAACTGTGAGGTAGGAGGTATTATCTTGATTTTACAGATACATAGACACAGATACAGAGAGGCTGAGGCCCAGATCCCCAAGTGACTTGCCCAAGGCCACCTTTAAGTCATTTGCAGAGTAAGGCTAAGAAATAGACTCCCTGTGTTCAGTCTAGTGGCCAGTGCAGAATTTCAGATGCACCTTGCACCCACCACATATATGAGAGTCACATTCAGGATAAGAGTGTAACTAAATTCTGAGGAAGTGGCCTCCTTCTGAATGGAATATCTAGTTTTATCAGCTCTGTCAGTGAGTCAAAACTTGTTAGCATGTTCAAAGACCTCTTTGCCTGAGTTTGCTGGGAGGTCAAAGAGTTCATTGCTGCTCTAATTTTTAGCTTGTTCTAAAGGTAACAGTTTCAAATCAGTGTTTTGCTTGTATTTGTGGTTAGTCAAGGGGAGAAATTTGTATTTATGAAAGCTGAGGGCCTGACATCGCTTCAAACCAAAGTCCTGGTTCACAGGTTCAGGCGTTTGTGCTACAAGCCTGCCTGCACCATGCTGCAGAAATGACCTCATCTTTGACCTACTGGGTATTTCTTTTCTAAGGGAGAAAAGAAATTGCGTTTCCATGTTAATAGAGTTCAGGTCTCCTCCTGTCACTGATTACCACTGTTGCTTATTTGAGCCCAATTATGTGTAGTGGTCTTACAAGGGTACACTTCCAAACCAGTGTGAAGAAGATATATGTGCAAATTATATCAACAAAATAACAGGATTTGTACATGTAGGTCCAGCACACATGTGGTCTACTGCTTTGAAGATTTACCTTGTAAGGTGCACTTACTGTCCAGTAGGAAATGTGCTGATCCTACCACTTTTATTCTTTTCCTGCTTGGTTTTCCTGAATGCCACAGACATAGGCAGCAGAGAAAATAGCAGTGCTAACTGTTCATGCAAGAGTAATAATAGCCTTTAACAGAAGAAGAGTAATTACCTTTGTCTAGTTTCCCCTGCTGTAAAATGTAATGAAATACAGACCACTGTCTACACAGCTGATAATATACAGTACTTCTCTGTGTCTTTTGATAAAGCAGAGGCTAGTTATGTGAAATGCCCTTTGCTCATAAGCTAAATTCACATCTTAATTTTGAAAAATCCATTACTGATGGGTAGATTTCCTGAATGCATTTGACAGCTTTCAAGCCAGTGATATTTGGCAAGAAATCTCAAAGCCATGGGAGATTTACAGCCAGAGAGATCATAGAGCATTAGTGGGTTCAGACCCATCCCCCACCTACTCCACTTGGTAACAACGTGAGATATCTGTATACCAGAAGGAAGAGCTTAAGAGGGGTGGCTACGTTTGGAAATAGAAGCCCCTGTTAGCAGCCGGAAGCATTGGTGCTGAAAAGCAATCGCTGGTGTCAAGAACTTTCTTAGCTAAGCACTGCAGCTGGTGGCAATAAATAGCATTCTAATAAAGGAGGATGTTCAACCCATGACATAAGCGAATACTGTTTCAACCACAAAAAGTAATTTATCGTGCCAAATATGTCTGAAATGGCTTTTTTCCTATACATTTCTAAATAAAAATGCTAAAATTTCAATGGGGAAAAAGATCTGCATTTGAAATAAAAACGAAATGGAAAGATCAATGAAAAGAGTACTGCTTTTTAAAGTACGCAATGATACATAGCATCTTAAGGATGTGCACTGTCACAAAGCACAATTACCTCTATTCCTGAAAAAGACAGATGCTATTTTCTAGGACTGTGAATGTTCTATGTATTGCATAAAATCTAATAACTCCCCACTTCCCAGGCAAAATGATAAAAAAAATCAACACTTATACTGAATTATCATGATGTCCTTTCTAAAAAACACCAAAAATGTGTAAGCAGAGAAGTCACAAATAAAAATATGCCAAGATTGTATAAAAATATGATTCTGAAAAAATATACCCCGAGTCTGGAAGACGAGGGGAAAATAAACAACTCCCTCCCACCAAAACAACACAGAATAGAAAAATGGCCAAGTAAAACCACTAGGCTCATCTGACTTGTTAACTCATTGACTTTATCACAGTAAATAAGTTATTAGTTTTGACATAACCAGTGGTTTATTTTAACATATACTGCTGTTCTTTGTTATACATTCTATTTATACCACATGTTATTTCTATTTCATAATTATTGCAAAATATAGCAATTTCACATACTGTATCCTATCCCACTGGGATAAACATTGTGGATGTGGGACCAGAAGAACTCTCCTTTGACATAAAGTTTATTCCTACTGCTTTTTTTCCATTGGAGAGATTTTTCACTTAGCCCATGCAGAAAATGAACTCTGCACTTAAATGAGTGTGTGGCCCCTTTTGAATAGCATTTTACACAAGAACAGAGAAATGCCAATTTGTTTTCTACTGTGAAGACTGTAGGTGCAAGCCTGTGAAATGAATAACTGGTTAATCTGTTAAACCGTTACTCAAGATAAAAATCCTTTGTACTAGAAGGCAAAATATAGCATGCACATTTGAAATGCATTAAAGAAAGGGTTTCTTCTGTTATGCTTTTATAAATGTTTATTAACATTGTATTTTTGCTTTTGAAAGAAATAGCCCTGTATGTTTAGGAGACAACCAATACCTGTTTAATTAGCTGTGGAACTCTGTCCTTAAAATGGAATTTTTGCACAGCTTAATTTTTACCCTACCAGTAATAATGACAGATTGGTAGATTGCTTATGCTGTAGCATAAGAGTTAAAGGGCTAGATTCTCAACTGATGTAACTTGACATAGCTCTATTGAAATAAACTGGCATAGCTTCATTGAAGGTACTGAAATCTAAACTCAGATCTTTAATTTTTTTCTTGACTGCAGCTCTTAAAGCCTTAATGCTCTGTTCTATACCACTTCATAATGGTATAAATGTCATGAGCCTATTCACATTATAATCTCACTGATGTTGACTTTGAGGAAGCTATACTTATTTATATCAGCTGAGGATACGGCCCAAAGTCTCTTCATGTTGTATGGTAAAGTGATGAAGTCTGATTCTGATCTTACACCAACATAAATGAGTGATAACCCCACTGAAATGAATAGAGTTACACAGGTGGAAAACAGATGTAAAGTGAGATTAGAATTCAAATCAGGGCCACGTTTATACCATGATAAAGTGGTTGTGTAAGGCTTTAAGCACTAAAGTCATGACAAAAAATTAAGTATTGGAGTTTAGAATTGGATGGATACTTCGGAACAATTAAAGGATAGAAGAGGTACACCAAACGTTGTGTTGACTATTTCCTGTAAACTATGTATACAACTATAGCCTTTTTTGATCCTTCTATGTGTTTAAACTAGGGATGGGACCCAGCTGCAAAGTCTGGATCTAGATCTGAACTTACTCAAAGTTCAAGTGTGTTGTGATTGGGGCTAGGGGACTGCGGTCCCAACTCTATTTTAAACTCAAAACTTTTAAGGTAACTCCTATCAGATGTTCTCAGGATTCACTGGAAGAATATCCCAGTAAAAGCCGAAATTAAATATCTCTGGTATTGTGTTTGGATTTTATGAGCATTTCAGTTTAAGGCTAAAATGGTGCTCTCATGCAGACAGCCCATGTTAATAAATTTAAAGTAGGGGCGTTAGCCATGATTTTAAATCACTTGCATACACACTGTTTTCAAAGCAAAAGCAGAGAAGCACAGAAAGTTCATCCGAGTTTTCAGGGTAGTGCATGTGGTGAACATTAGTTTTCTCTTTCTTGATTTTGTCAAGATTGGGTAATGCTGCTGCTTTTCACAAATACTGCACTAGTAACTGAAAATATTTTCCACATGTGTACCACATCAATGGCAGCAGTGATACAAGGGCCTTCATTAAAAGCATTGCACAGCAGCAATGAACTTCCATTGCCATGAGACCTACTTGAACATGCATTTGCCATCTCTGTGTGAATGTATAAAATGTTGTTTTAGAAAGGAAAACAACTTTAAAGAAGGATATGCCAGAGGAAGAATCATATTCAGTAGCGGAACAACATGATGCAATGTTCATTTTTTAAAACTCTGGCTGCTGCATACTTGTATGTGAATTTGGTTTAACCCCATAATGTTTTATTCAGTCTGCTGTTTTCCTAATAATTACCTCACATTTCTCTAACTGCTATCAGCTGTTACTTTGTCAACAGGAAAAAAAATCAGTGTTTCTCTTGTTCTTCCCTTTGTTATATCTGCTTTTTGCTATTAAAGTCAGACTACTAGCTGATCCATGAAGCATTGCTGATTCTAATTTTGGTAGAAACTCTGTGGCCCATATTTCTGGCCAGCAGAGAGGCATATGAGAACAGCCTGCTCGCTGAGAGGAGGAATGTAGACAAATGAAGTTAAAAGGGTTGCCTAGAATGATGGGGTTGGTAGACTCCATTCCTTCAGGACAAAACTGGACCACTCTGCTGTCTGAATCAGTGGGACAGCATTTCATTTTCCTGACTAAACAGCTTGCAGAGTTATTATGTCAGATTATCTACTATCTGCAACAAATAAAACAAATAAATAAATAGATTTCTCAGATCTTCAATGCACTGGAAAATAGCAGGGAAATGTTTTGACTCTGAGTGCTTAGAAAAAAAATCTATTTAACCTAGAGCTGTGAGAGCTCAGAAAACCCATGCTTAGGAGTAACTGCTGGCCTCAGATTCTATGTGGTCCAGTGTCTGGGCACCATGTCAGTTCAGGGGTGGAGGAAACTACTATCAGGTTCAGCCAGCTACAGTGGCTAATTGCAGTTTGCCCTGTGTGGTGTTCTCAGTGTGCCAGTGTGATTTTTAGATAACTCTTCCATTCAGTATGAGTTTGTAATACAGAATTTAAGGCAGATGGAGTAATGTCTGACCAAACAAGGTTCTTTTCAGGCAGTTTAAGACCACAACATTTGTTAATAATTATTTTTAGTTTCTGATCTAATGACTGTGACACTCATCTGAGCTGAAGTATCCAGACTGCATGACTGGATGCAGAACTACAGGTTGATATTCTCCTGTAAAATCTAAGTCCTAAAACATCATTGATCAGAATGGTAAGAAGTCCACATCTGTCTCCCTTCCATTCCCCCTAATTAGCTTAAGCAAAAGCCAGGGTCTGTTATTTTGTCGGACACCACCTCTCCTTCTGCGCATTAAAAGACCTCTCACATTTATCTCACCTACGCTGGTGTTAGGGCAGTGTAACTCCATTGACTTCACTGGACTCAGTCCTGATCTTCACTGGTGTAACTGAGTACTGAATCAGGCCTATAAACACCTAGACACTTTGAAAAATGAAGATTTATAACTTAAATTTCACTGCCATTCTGTAGCCATCTATGGGGGGAAATGTCTAAGTTCTAGAAGGTAGCGATAACCAGTGGAGAAATCTAAAAAAAAGCACAGTGAAGCACTTTACCCAGGCCAGCATATGCTACTTGGATTCTGTATTCACAGCCATTCTCTCTTTGAGTGATCTTGCTCTCAGATAAAACATCTGAATCTCCTAACAGACATAGCCAAATGCTGGCAGTGCTCTGACTTACTTCCCATCTCCTCCCTGACAAACATGCTGCATGAATGGCGGAATTTTTCCCAGTAGATATAAAATGAGTTTGTTTACTTAGGCTCAAAACTTTGAGGAACAGCTTGTTTTAGCCCTTTTAGCTCACTTATGTGTGTAAGTAAGATATATTTCCTTACATGACATGTTTGGAATCATTCTCTGATATTTTTCTGCCTTCAGTTGTTTATTTTACTAGCCTGGGATAGGGCCCTCAAGTCTTCTGAGGAAGAATCTGCATCTTTAGGAACTGACAGATTTCAAATGGTCTGCCTGATCTTACATTAAACATCAACTTCAAATAACGAATGTTAAAAAAGATGTTTAAGCTAATTTATTTCCATCTGGAGAACCACAAATACTGACTAAAGCAGTTCAGAAATTCAAATACCTTTCTCAAAGACAATTAATACACTGAATGTTTTCAATACAAAATATGCTGCTCATAGCAACAGATTAACATATAACCAATCATGGCTGGCCTTGCAAACATATCAGAATAGGCAGTCCTGGATATAACTGTGCATTGTCTTCGTATTATGATTGCTACCCAAGATATATTGCATTCTGATAAACGATTGTTTACATTGTTTTGACAATTGGAGAATTTATGAATGAGACCAATTTGCCTGTAGTGATGAACTGAATTGTAAAGGAACCATTAGCAATGATGACACTATTTGAAATTTGTTCAAGAATTAGATTACATTTTTGCTCTCTTTTTAATCAGGAGCAAAAAGCAGCCAAAGAGCATTTATTTCAGCGTAACAAGCATCTGACAGGTCTCATCAAAAGACCTCACTCACAGATTCAAAGTTATAGGTTGGGGGTTTTTTTGTTTTTGTTTTTTTGCTGTGTCAGATTTACATGACCTCCCAAGCAAGAGTACAAAATTAGGGCCAACAACTCATATTTTCCATGGAGAATGTCATGCTCCTTCCGACTGGTATAGCCATAGAGATGAGATGAATTTCACAGCTTGATCACCAATTGTCAGAAAATGCCCACATATGAGCCCCCATCTGCTCTCATTGTTTGCACGTAAGGCAGAGCGGGGCCCTGTCATGCAACAAGGCTTCACTGAGAAGTTTGGGCATTGAAGATACTCAGCAGAATTTGGTCCAAAATGCCTTTTCCAGTATAAAGAAAACAAAAACAGGGAAAGAAGAAAGTAAACAAAATGTAACATACAATAGAATTTGATGCTGGGGTAGTGATCTGCATAGTTAAAGAAAATGGCTTCTGTGTAAAAGATAACTACAGTCCAAATTACTTTAATGTTGGATTAAGAGGTCCAGATGTTGGGTTCCTCCATTTCTAGGTATCTCAAATGGACCTGATTTTCAGAAGCCAGCTTCCCAGCATTTTCTGAAAATCTGGTCCTTTTACGACATCTCAGTTGGGACACCCAAAAAATTGGGGGCCCCCAAAATCACAAGTCACTTCTGAATTTTTTTTGCCAGAAAGCAGCCTATAGCGGGTGTATCTCCTTTAATAGACCACACTGAACTGAACAAAAATGGCCATCAGTCTCTGAAGACAGGAAAATGCTTAGAATTAAAGGTTCCATACACAGAAAACAAAGGGATAAAAAGCTACATAGCTAAATACATTAAATTTCAAATGGGTATTCAAAAGATTCAAATAAAGTGATTTTTTGAACATAGAAAAAGTCCAAGTCCTCCATGATCTTTGGATGGAACTTTGGTATCCAGTATCTATGACCTTCCAGAGTACCTCTCTCTTTGTGTGGTACCACTTCAACCTGCCTGGGTTTTGAGGCACAGAACTGTTCTGCTCCGAGGTAAAGGTTTATAAGCAAAACCATTTAGGCTGGGATTTTCAGAGGCCTAAGGGAATTAGATGCCCACTTGAAAGTAAATGGCAGTTTAGTGCCTAATTCCCTTGAAACTCCCAGCTTTATTACCTATATTTATATATATCCTGGGTACAGAAATAACTCCATCCCCAAAGCAATAAACAATCAAACACATAAGGAGAAGCCTCCCTTTATGCCCAAGGTAATGGGAGAGGTCTCTCTCTCTCTCTCTCTCTGTCTTCTCATCTATTAACTTAACCATTACCTCAAGTCTGTTCTACTCTAAGACTTCCTATCTAACTGAGGGCCAGTGTTGAAGTACTGAATGGCCTCAACAGTATTTGATCCCAAATGAAAAGTCTAGGGATTGCCTTTTTTCCTGTCTGAGGCAAATAAAGTGGTCTTTATTTTCCAGTTTCCTCAGTGACTAAGGTACTACTTAGTGCTTCAAACACTGCACCAACAAAAAACCATTCAGGCAGGACTCCACCCTGCCACCTACTTAAAGTCCAGCAACCTAAAAGAATAGCCTGTTAAATGAGTCATATTCATACTTAAACAAATCAGTTGAACATCTACACATGTGGTAACCTCCCTTTGTTAGATTTATAGCATATGAGTAGCTGTTTGTTATGCATGTGTTGTGAATATAAAATGCACCTGCATTTCTTCTAGAACTGAAATATATTAGAGACTTTGGGATTCTCAGAAGCACTCAGCATTGGCCTAAATGGGCTCCCCTTAAGTCATTGGTAAAATTCTCACTGGCTTCACTGGCAAGAGTTAGGCCAATGCTGAGCACTCTTGAAAATCCCACCCTTGGTTTTCAACGTGTTTCTTGGAAGATGTGAGCATAAAATACCCATTTGTTGGTTGTATAGCATAGCACGTGTGTTCCATACAATGCTTTGAAAATTTAGCCCCATCTTTATAAACTACTGAAGGAAATTATGTCCTCAGTTAAAACATCAATGGAAAGACCCCAACTGACTTCAAAGGGCTTTGGATCAGGCCTATAATGCACAGAAAAGCCTAAAACATGGAAACAGCTAATTTTATTGTTAATGACCAGGGAATTTCAGAAAAGTGATGGCACTCTAGGATACAAATATGCACAGGTGTAGGTTTGCTTGCTTACAGTTACCAAATCCTTGTAAAATTAAACATTTTGCAAACATCCCTCCTAGCTTCCCCCTGCAGAAAGTTCTTCTTACAAAAAACAAAAATCAATTGCAGTTAATTTGGTTCATACATTACAAAGATTGGCTTGATCTGTTAAGCTGAGTTTTTCTTCTTGGCTCCTGCAGGAAAATAGGAAATGAGTGGCAATATTATGCTCCCCCACACCACCAAAAGAAGGCAGAATGAAGAAGTGTGGAACTGCAGGGTCTTGTCTACATGGTGCATTAAAGTGCATTAGAAGGGTATGAGTTGTAGAATGTGTGAATGTGTTGCTCTCTTAACTGCCCCACGTAGACCCTGCTGGCATGAACTGAAATGTACTGCCTTAAACTAGTTTTCACCACTTCAACGTCTGTCTATGGCTACAAACACCATGAGAACAGCTCTTCATAGTAAGTTAATGTGAACTTAGGTACATTTTAGTTTACATCAAGAAGGACTATAGAGTGCAGTTGGAGTGCAGATTTTAGAGTGCTCTAAAAATCACATTAATGTGTTTGACTGCACTGTATAGACAAGCCCTAGGGCTATTGCCTTGTGTTCATAGTTTGCCCATTACTATGTGCTGTTGGGCACTTCACTTAACTCTTCTGTGCCTCAGTTTGCCCATCTGTCAAATGGGAGTGCTGCTGGAGGATTAACAAATGTTTATTAAGTGCTAAGAGTTCCTCAGATGGGGAATGGAAAGGGGGCAGGGGAAAATGAATCACCAAGTACTTAAGAAACAACTGCGGAAAACCACTAGTAAAACAGAAGCTGAAAGCAAGTAATGCTTTTCAGGAGGTGTTCATACTCTGTGGGTGAAATCCTGACCCTAGTGCAGTCAATGGCAAAACTCCTATTGACGTCAATAGGGGCAGGAATTTGCCCTGTATTTTTAGCCATTTATATAACTGGCCAGGTTTTGGAGCAGGATGTTAAGGGAATGTGTAACTGAATTAATCTCTCTGCTTTAACAAAAGCCATTTCCTGTGATCATTTGGTGACCCCAAAGTAACAGTGAGAAAGGAGTGGCAGAGACACAGGCAGGAGGAGCTGTGCCAAGAAGGCCTTTACAGCATACAATCCATAACTCAAACTTTGGGTGCTCTCTCTCAGCTGCTTTGTTTTTGCTCTGACCCCTAATTGCCATAATCTCCTCGTTGCTGGAAATCCGAAGTTAAAGTTCCATCTTCCAAATAGTAGAAAGTGGTAAAATGCACAGTTCAGGAAACCCAAACAACCTTAATTCTGCCCTTTGACCTTATGTAAGTTTCACACATTGGCTGCAAGAGGTAGACATTTTTATGATGGTGCTGGCAGCCATTTTTATTTGTATGAGCCTGGGATCTCTGGAGCACATAGCTTTGGCTCTGTACATATGTTTCTATGATGCAAGTATGATTTCTCTAGACCCTGTTCCCTGGCACATACATTTAGTAAGTATTTATCCACAGCGGAACTGTCATTGGGCCAGAAAGAGAGAGGGAATGACTCTGTAGCCTGGTGGTTAGGGCACCCACCTAGGAGGTGGGAGACTCAAAGTCCAGTCCCCCTGCTCCAATCACTTTTTCCACAGTAGAACAGCTTCAGCATGAGAGATTGAGGGTGCCCTGCATCCGTATATCCTAGAGCTCAGAGAACTTTTTTGACAGATTGGAGACAGGAAGGAAATTGAATCTGGGTCTCACACATCTCAGGTAAGTGCTCTAATCACTGGGTTAAACATTATAAGGTCACCATCACTCCCACTCCTTTTTTTTGTAGAGTGAGGCACAAGATACATGCTCACAAGAAATTACTTGGATGGCTAAGGTGCCTGACTCCAGGAGATGGCTCCTGTTCAAGATAACTAAGCAGAGATAAGTGCTTCCCTGGACTTAGGTGCCTATGTCCAGAAGAGGGGAAGGGTTTAGGACACACACTGCTTGTCAGCATCTCCCATTGGCTAGTTTAGGTGGCTTCCTACCTAGTGTGCTTGTGGCTTGCATTCTCTACGTCTATCTCTCTCCATTCATTGTGTGGGAGCCTAGGTGCTTAATGTGATGAGATCCCCAGGGTGCAGCCTGGGACTGTGGGACCGCTGTGCCCCCTTAACTCTCCATGCTCGGCTGTCTCTCACAATGCTTTGCTAGTGACAAGCAACAAACCCGTCCAGGTGTTATCACTCACCATAACTGCATGTGGAGCCCCACACTCAGCTAGATTGCATGAATGCTCCCAGAGCCACTCATGCATCACACAGAGAAAGACACCAGCCAAATTCCCCCCAGCTCATAGCCTTGCACCTCAGGAATATACCAACTTGCATGCTCAAGACCCTTTCTTGAGCAATGCAAGTTTATTAATTGGTTCACCACTTCATCAATCGAAAGTGGATATACACCAGCCTTTGTAAACCTGAGCAGATTTACCAAGCACTTCAGGCAAACTCACTGGCAAAGATAAACAGTAAAACAAGTTTACTGACTACAAAAGATAGATTTTAAGTGATTATAAGTGATAAACAAAAAGTTACAGTGGTTACCAAAATAAAATAAAATATAAGCACGCAGTCTAAACTCTCAACCCTATTAGACTGAGCAACATCTAGATTAAGCAATTTTTCTCACCCCACTGGATACTGCAATTCATAGTACACAGGTTTCATCCTTGAAACCTGGGCCAGTCTCCTCTGTTGTAGTCTTCAGTCTTCTGAGTGTCCTTGTTGCTTGCAGAATAGGTGGAGGCAGGGGAAAAGGCCAAGCATGGGGCTTCTGTGTTCTGTTTTATACTCGGATTCCATGTGCTTGGAGAACATATGTCCAGGCATATCTACTAAGCATTGCTGAGTCCCCAGGCAAGGCTGAGCAATTCCCCGGGTGTGGTCTTGTGCAAGTGAGTCATTTAATTGTAACTCCCTTCCTAGACAATAGCTGTTGATGGTTGTTTGACACTCACCTGGGCGTTGGTTACTTTTACTTGCTGTTGTCTCTGGGAAGCTAATATCTGGTGAATTCCGCAACTTACAGCATGTTTTTAGTGACAACCATACAACACAATCTCATAACTTCATATGCACTAATGATATACGTAGTTAGATAGAACAATGACTTTCAGCAGATGATAACCTTTCCCCTGATACCTCACATGGCATGCTTTTTTATGCAATATCACAATTATATATAGATGAGAAACATGGGGGTTACAGGGAGCTCCGCTGAGGTATAGTGTGTCACACTTAACTCAGCCTTTTTGGATCCCAGTGTTGTTCCTGTGATTTTTCTAGATGCCTAAAAATTAGGCATTGCAGTGCTGAGCCTTGGAACAACAGGTCTGGGTCAACAAGTCAAGCTGCATTCTTTCCATCTCATAGATCATCACCAGAAACAAGGGTTGTGCATGCCAAATTGGGTCAATAGCTACACCTGCACAACCCATTGTACTCAGATTATGCTCTCAGTGCCACCTATGCAATATTCAAAACCCTGAGTCTGTAAAACTATGTGGAAATCTCATGATAAAAGGATGTTTTGTGAAATTTTCACCACTTCAACGTCTATCTGTGGCCAGGAACAGCATGAGAACAGCTCTTTGTGAAGGCTTTTAGCACTTTTTGTTCTTGCCTTAGGTAGAGACAGGAAATTAAAAAGAAAGAAGCTTTTAGCTTGAGTTCCATTATGGAGATGGGTGAAGGTTGAGACCAAGGGAGGAAGATGGATGAGAGTCTTACACTTTCTCCACTGATGCATCCATTGCTAGTTTCAAATATTTCCCTTATCCCTCCCTTATCAACACAAATAAGTAGTTAGTTCATTTCTTATGTAGGAATGCACAATTTGTTTTGCTCTAACATCAAAGCACATAAACAGAGAATGAGGTGGATTACAAGACAACCTTGTTCCTCATTATTCAGTTTTTCCTTCAGGTCAGCAGGACATATTTCAGCCCCCCAAAGAGAAGGTGGCATCTTGTCTTTCAAATGTTGAGAAAGCTGGAAGAGAGGCTGGTCTCTTTCTCCCAGGCAGGCCAACATTAGTACACTCTCAGTTATTTGAAAATTGTTCAGCACTTGTATGATCTGATGAGATTTATGTTTTGGGTTGGTTCAGTGACTCAAGACATATCTTTTAAAACATGAACAAAATAATGTCACATTATGCTCTATCTCATCCCATTGAACAATCCGGGAACAAATCTGGTACATTTCTGAATGCTGTTTTTTAAAAGACTGAATTCAAACAGTATTTTGTGCTCCCTTTTCACTAAATTAACAATGGCACAGAGAGGTAATTTAATCAGCTCAAAGATACCTTTTATATTATGACAAACCTGTGCACCTCCAGGGTGCTCATCTGCCAAAGAGCACATTTTATATGTCAGTCAGATGTGTGAAAACTTGCCAGTATTTTTGTGGTGTCTATAGCATGGTATTTATGATAAAAGCTAAGTACAATCAAGAGAAACAAACGAGATTCTGTGCTCTTTCTCCAAACCTGGGAAATTAAACAGCACAGGCTGGACAGATCCTCAGTGATTATAAATCAGCATAGATTCACTGAAGACAATGGGACAGTGTTGATTTACACCAGTGGAAAGAATTTGGCTCCAGATCTCTGTATGGAAGTGGCCATACTGAACCTAGGACACTACTGAAGAAAGTATTGTTTGCAGTATTCTAACCATTTGGTATGAGCGAAGCTTTCTAACAGGAGAACAATGAAAAAGATGAAAGAAGCCAGACAATGAAACAATCATTTAAAAAGAACTTTCTTTAAAAAGAATCATTTAAAAAGTTCATTTAAAAAGAACTTTCTTTTTAGTCCTCTGGCAAGTGCAACGGAGATAACTAGTGTGCAGGCTTCACAAGCTGCCCCTCAATCTGGACCTGTGGAGGTGAGAGAGAGGGAGAAAGCAGAACAATGAAGCAAAGAGAGACAATGAAAAATCAGGGCAAAGATGAAGACAATGAGAAAACTTTGCAAATGTGCTTCTGGAGCCCACACCCTTATGGGTTTGATCTTTCTCCCAATGAAGTCAATGCCAAGTCTCCTATTGAATTCAGTGTGCAGAATCAGACACTTAAGACCAATTACATGTATTCAGATTTATACAGTTTTGTCAACATAAGGCAACACTTGTCGACAAAACATTGGAGGTGTACACACTGCAATGCTCCTCCTGCTGGTTTAACTTTCCTGTTATGCCGACATAATAAAACTATCTCGATAAGCAGCATAGAGGTTAGGCCAATGCAGTTAGAGCGACGCAGTGTCAATGTAGACACAAAGTTGCTTATGTCACCCTAAGTGGCTTCCTGGAGGTATGCCACAATGCCTACCATGACTGCTCTGGTCACCATTTTGAACTCCACTGCCCTGCAGCCAGGTACACAGGCATGCGCCTCTCCCCTTTTAAAGCCCCAGGAAGTTTTGAAATTGTTTTTCCTGTTTGCTCGGTATGGAGAGCTCACTGCCCAGCAGAGCATGCCGGCTCCACGCAGCAAATGCACTCCTACCTGGAGTATGTGGGAGGTGTTGGATCTCCTGGGTCTGTGGGGAGAGGAGTCCGTGGGTAGAAATTACAGTAGGGAGAGAGGGGGAGAGAATCACAAGGACCTCCCTACATTTGACCCCCCATTCCATGTATCTTCCAGGTCCACAGCAGTACCCAAGGCATTCCACCCCACAGGAGCCACACATACACTCAGCTGTGAGGGCCTTGTTGGTGTACGTGCTTGTGAATTCCCTGTCCCTTCCTCTTTACAGATACTCTCCCCTGCATGCATGAAGTTTACCTCAGCATTACATAGCTATGTTTACTTGGGTGTGGAATAAAAATCTACGTATGGAAACTGAATTTATCTTTGTTATTTGCTATCACATGGTGACTGCTGCTAACAGTCAAGACAATAGTAATAGGTGCATGTGCATTGTTACAGTTGGGCACATGCACCAATCATTACAAGGGTCATAACACGGTGCAAACAAGCAATGCCAGGCTCAGCACACTACAGCAACACACATTACTGTGGCTCGTTGTTAAAATGCTCCTTAAAGGCCTCTCTCAGCCAAATAGGCAGCCCATCCCCCACTGAAGTCCTCTTATAGCCTTGTGTTCATAACGCACAGCACAATACTGAAGAGCAGTGCAGGATCCATGCTTTCTGACAGAGATGGCAGGCTCACAACTTACCAAGGCAAGAAAAGTGTCTGGAAACCTAATAGAATGCTCATGGAACGATGGAATTGAAAAACGCTGAACTTGCCCCCATGAGGCATTGCAAACCCTTCCCAAAACACCCTGCGGCCAGTTGCACAGTGGGATAGCTACCCATGATGCGCTGCTCTCTGTGTCGATGCAAGAGCTGCTACTTTGGATGTGCTCACCGACATAAGGAGTGTAGTGTGGACATGCAACAATGGTTTAAATGCAGTGGTGGCTGTAACTTAAGTTGACTTAACTTTGTAGTGCAGACATAGCCTTCGAAACAACATGTTTGAAATTAGGTTCTTTTGTCACCTGATGAAGCTTAAGATTCTGGCTTTCCTCCTTGTGTCAGTTCATGACCCCCAAAACACCATCATAAGGAATTCAGGAGCATGCTTTTAAAAAGATTATTTTGCTATCTTTGAGTGCTGCTGTAGAAAGGCAGAGCCAAAAACTCAATATTTGTCCAAAAGCTTTGCTGTTCTTCTGTCAATATTAATGGTAACAGGGAAGAAATGGCTGAAGGTCTGACTAGACTAAGATTAGACATTTTAAAACCCTTGTGTGGACAGGGCAAGTTGTGTTTTAATATGTTAGCTGGTCATGGGGAACACTAGGTTCCCCCTAGGGTTCACATTGATCAGTGTTAGCTAAAACATGCAGTGGCGGCAGGTTTGTGTAATTTTTGGTGGTGCCTAGAACGAGTTCAAGTCCCGCCCCACCCCCGACACACCTGCCTTGTAAGCTGATGTATATTTTCTAAAATAATGTAAAAATGGACTGAAAACAGTAAGCATTTAACAGTTTCCCTATATTGCACAATATCACTATCGTAAGGACAATTTATTTAACTAAGAATATCAACTTTATTCATACTCTTTTGAATATGGAAACAACCAAGCACTCTGGGATCAAGAACCCTCAAAAGCAAAAAGCTCTGTCTAATTCACTATTGTACTCCAACCACGTAAATCTTGATAGACAAGACTGAGAAAAGCTCCTTTGCTTATCTATCTTTTTGATTTGCCACATCTTTGTTTTGTATAACTTCAGTTTGCAAGCTGGGTGTCGAACTCAGGCCATCACTTGATGAATTACCCTTTTGTTCTTTTTTCTCTGGGTAACTTTATTAAGTTATTATTTATCCATCATTGATTATTATTAAACAAAATTAATGGGTGGGGCCAAGGGGTTTGGGGTGTGGGAGGGGCTCAGGGCTAGGGCAGAGGGTTGGAGTGTGGACATGAGGGCTGCGGGGTGGGGCTGGGGATGAGGGGTTCACGGTGCAGGAGGGGGCTGAGGGCTAGGGTCAGGGGGGTGAGGGCTCTGCCTGGGGGTGCGGGCTCTGGGGTGGGACTGAGTGGGGGATGAGGAGTTCAAACTTTGGGGTGCAGCAGGGAGGCTGCCCCAGGGCTGAGGCCAGTGAGGACTCCCCCCAGCCCTCTCTCTGCCTGCAGCAGCGAGCTCCGGTGGAGGGACCCCGCTTTGTTCCCCCTCCCCCCAGCACAATACTCATCCAAGCCCCAGGCTGCTGCTCAGGAGGTCCAGACAGGATAAACCCCCTCAGAGGTGTCTGCCGGGGGGGGAGGGCTGCTATGCTGCTGAGGCTCCTGACCTCCTCCCTGCACAGGTGCAGCAGCCAGCCTGCTGCCAGCGCCGCTCCCTTAGCTGGCAGTGGCCGGTGAGGGAGTGCAGCGTGGAGCTGCAGGGGGCAGCCGCCCGGTGCCCAGGGCGCAAGTGAGGCAGGGACACTTGGGGGAGGTGTGTGGGGTGGCAGGTGGGGCCAGGGGAGAGACCCAGCCATGAACATTGTTGGGGCCGAGCCCCCAGGGGCCTGAATTTGCTGGAGCACGGGCACCACAGGCCCATACGACTCGCCGCCCCTGAAAACATGGTAGTTCATATGACTTGAACACACTTTTTATCTCACGCTAAAGAAACCCAGAAAGGAGATTGAAAAATAAATTGGATCAGACAGAAGAGAAAGGAACAAAAACAGCAAAATGCAGGAAAGCTCCATAAAGGAAAAATAATGGAGAATTTTGGCAGGGAAAGTCCACAGCCAAAAATGTATATGTAAGAATTTCCGAAATCAACAAGCAGAACATGATGGGGGGGGGGGGGGGACACTGATAAGTTACTTTCACTTTAGAATATGACACCTTTACAGAATGTCTCAGAACAGAAGAAACCCTGTTCCTCTCTACCGGGAATAAGACACCTTTGTAATGACCCATCCAAGTCTTAGCCTGCTTTACACGGGTTCCTGAAAAAGCCTTGCCCTTGCTGCTCCATGCCATGATTGGGCAAAAGGGCAGCTGCCACTTAAGTCTCTGGTGACAGTGGGGCCTTCCATCCACCATCCTTTGGGATGCTGCAGGTTGTCTCAAGATATCAAGCTCTTGGTTGCTAAGCTGCTTCTCTTCAAAAGCAGCCACTGAAGTGTAACAGAAATGGGGACTGTTTTGCTCCTCCCAATGATGTGTACAGAGCTTGACACAAGGTACTAGATCCTGAAGGCAGAAAAGAATATAAACAGTTTTAGGAAAGAATGTGGAAGAAAGTAATAAAAGCAAAAGGGAATATTGATAATGTTTAGGAAAACAAATAGAACTCATATAGTTATAGGGAAGAACAGGAGTTAGTGCAATGCTTTTCAGTGAGAAAGCAAAATGTGAAACAATTCTGACTTTATATATAGGGGACCTTATTTTCTACACATTGTAGCAGTGCACCTATGCTCAACAAGGACAGCAGCTGGCAATGAAATCCTTGTGAAGAAGCTTTCCAGTGCTAGCTTCTGATTCTGGCCACTCAAAGTAATTACGTATGTCAGTGGCAATATTTGCATTACCCTAGGGCATGTCTACACTTCAATACAGTACCTGTGGCTTGCCCAGGTCAGCTGACTTGGGATTGTAGGGCTTTGGCTGCAGGGCTATACAATTGTAGTGTAGACATTTGGGCTTGGGCTGGAGACTGGGCTCTGAGACCCTTCCTCTTTGTGGTGTCCCAGAACCTGGGCTCCAGTGAAGCCCAAATGTCTACACTGCAATTTTATAGCCCCGCGGCCTGAGCCCTGTGAGCCTGAGTCAGCTGACACAGGCCAGCTGTGGATGTTTTATGACAGCATAGCTCTACCCCCAGAGAAGGTATTGCCACAAGGGATGCACTATGCACATTGCTGGCAGTAAAAGCCATTTCTGGGTCTATAGAGAATGTCCCAGAATGCAGGGCTATAGGATCAGACCTAATCAATTTACCTACCTTGGAACTGACAGTTCACCAACCTGACAAATCCTTGATGAAGAGCATGTAGGGTTAGGATACGAGCAAATAATATAAAGTGAAAACTAATACTAGGGTAAATCTACATAAAAATCACAGGCCAAAATCTCAGCGAGTATAGATCAGCATAACACCATAGAAGAAGCCAGAATCACTGAAGTCAGTGGAGCTATGCCAATTTATACCAGCTGAGATTCTAGCCTCACAAGGGTTTAGACCAGATAAAGAAAAAAACAGGAATGATAGAATAGTGAAGCATAACTCTTCATCTGGGGCAGAGGGGAGTGGGAGGGAGAAAAACCTACTCACAATGTGCTTTGTGTGGTTTCATGTCATCATCATCATCATCAGTCTGTGGCAAAGAATTGGAGGGCGTGTGTAGAGCTGGAGTCTCCAAAAGGTGAAGCTGTCCCGGTGTATGAGAAATCTGAGAATGAGCAAGTGGCAATGTGCAACGGATCAAATGGGATGTGATGATAGCAAATTACTAATATAACGAGGACTGTGTGTAATAAATTGTTTTACTGTGATAACTTGATTCTTCTGAAACAAAAGAGATGCACTCTCCTACATCATTGCTGAAGTGTAAAAAGTATCTTATCTGGGGCTTCAGATTATAACAAATATTTCTTTAACCATAAGGTCAATATTTTCACCTTTTGGATTTAGATTAATCTAAGTCAAATACTATTTGGGTACCTTATCTGCTTACATTTGGGGAGTTTAAAATGAAGTTCCAACTAAAATTAATGGGCCAGATTCTAAGCTGCATTGAACATAGGACTGGAAGGGACCTTCTAGGTCATCAAGCCTAGTCTCCTGCTATCGCAGGCTACTATGTTTTGTAATCCTTTTAATAAGTGTATGAAGTTCAGTCTTAAAACCAGTTAGATTTCCTGTCTCCACTTTTCCTATTGGTAGGCTGTTCCAGAACTTAATGGAACTGAGCTCAGAGCAAACTGGATGGGTGGGAGACAAAGGTGGATTTAAGACCTCTTTACTTCCCTCTCTCCACCACTCCTAGGGCTAGCGGCTACTAGCTGGGGGTGTAGGGGCTGGCAACCAGTTTCAATGACTGGAAATTTCAGGGGCACAAGGATGCCCAGACCTTGCCCTCTTCCCCTGCCTACACTTTACATTTGGGTAAAGAAGTAAGATTGAAGTAAGAGAAATTCCCTATTGGCTAGATCCTCCAATGTTGTGCCAGCAGATCAGTGCAATGTGGCTGGGCCAAGATCTCTCATTTGATAACAGAAGTCTTCGGGGTCATCAATCCTAACTCTGCTCTATGAGGGAGTAGCGATATTATAACCTGTGGGCAAAGGTCCACCTAAGGAAGAAAACTTGTCTACTGTTCCAGCTAGAAGGATGAACGAGTTCTCCAGTAGCTTCCTCAACTCAATATTTATTATACAAACCAAGTTGTCAGTTATATGTCACTGATAAAGAAGGCTGACAGTAACAGAGTTTGCCCATATGGAGAAGCAGTATATGTGTGTGTATATGCCAGTTCCTTCCTGCCAACATATTTAATCATTTGTACGCAACACTATGCCAAACATTAACAATGTAACGGTGTTAAGTGCATATGGAAATAAACTGACTAATTATACCCATTTTTATTTTCTCATTCATTAAGGAGTTATGCTGGGACAGAACGTGAAATGGACCTGACTGAGGATTACAGAAAAGTAAGAGCTGAGTTAATCCAATATCTCCATTTGTTATGGACTATTTCTGTATCACTCTTGTTTCCTGGTAATAATACTTTGCATTTCCACAGTGTTGTTTATCTGGAGATTTCAAAGTGCATTTACAAACATTCAGTAAATAGGTAAGAATTCTTATATCCATTTTTACAGAAGGGGAAACTGCAGTAAAAGCAAGTGTAGGTACCAACCTTTGAACATGTTGGCTTTTGGCCTACATTTGAAACATTTACACGAGGAAAATTACATTACTGGTGCAACACCCTAATGAAGATGCACTACACCAGTGTAAAACAGGATTTACACCAGTGCAGTTTACTTCACTGCACTTTTTTAGTTAGTTTAGTACTGATACTCTGTTCAGCCCTGTATGGTACACAAAAATTAAGGCAGTCCCTGACTTGACTTTCCCCTTCTGCGCTGAATCACTCAACTGGTTCTCCCCATTTCACCCTATCCTATAACTGCAGTGTCCTTTAGGTATCTATTCCATAGTTCCCAGCACCGGTTCCAGTAGTGCATTGTAGGAGAATTCACAAGACCACTGTTGCACTGTGGTACAATAGCATGAAGAACTTGTACTAAAATAACTGTGGCTGACCAGCTGAGGCACAAATGGTATTCAGCCCTGCTGAAGCACTGTCCACTCCAAATGGTATTTAGCTACCCATAAAACTGCTTGGAGCACTTTTGTGTGTGGATGAAAAATGTTTTATATACAATTAGGTGGAAGAAAATATCACATAGCATAGTAAATTTCTCTAGTATATTCAAGGCCCTACTCATCCACTCTTTCCTCTTATCGTGTTACCCTCTGCCAATGTCACCCTCATCTGGTGATTTGATAGCATCTCACACAAGCATCTCTATGCCCTCTTCAATACAGCGCCTTATGCATCAAACACCTTCTCTGAACGAACCCATCAAACTATTGCACTCCTCTCAAGACCCACCTCTACTGCACAGCAATTAAGAGTGGCTTTGGGGCAGACAGAGATAATTATAAATAAAGTATGTGCCAACTAACAGAAACATTCAGTTGTATGTATTTGATCATATCCCTCTTGTCCCACCTTTCACATGTCTCCTGTCATTGGGGGTAGGGACCAGAATTTCATGTTTTTGTACAGTATCTGCAACTTTGATCCAGACTGGGGACTCTGGCCACGAATGTGAAATACATGTTAAATAATAATAATAAAGTACACTGTAAGTCTGTCCCTGTGTCCATGAATGAGATGTCACACAGCAGTAGCTGCCTGCAAAGTGCAACTCATGCTGTTGAATCTATTTGAGCAATCTATTGGATGTCTACATTTGCATAATGTTTGTAACCTTGACTTGGTGTTGAGTTCATTAGTCCTTAAATACAAGTAAGGTGGTGTGGGGTCCCCCCCCCAGCCAAACTGTTCGCTCAATAGTCCACTGTTATTGGAGTTTAGTTGATTTGCGTTTCGGTGGAGAACTGTGTCATGCAAATCATGAATGCTATCAGAGTTTATCTTATACTAGATACTTATCTTAATGTACCTTAGTTTCATTAGAAAAGTTTTCAGAGGTAGAAATCATTTAAGACTACATATTAAGGGATAATAATAAATGGATGGGTTTACAGACATTTGACTGAACACAGAGATGAACCTTTTACTACTATTGAATGTATGAACTGAAAATAAGATGTAATCAGCTTATGTATTGGATCAATTCATTCTCTAGGAAAATTTGGCATTGCACAGATACAACCCACAATGACTTTCTTTACAGAAACGTACGGGAACATCTTTATGGGTAAACAGCAAAAATATTTTTTCAATAAGAAAAGAATAAACACACCTCCCCAAAACCTGGTTATAATGGGAATAATCTTAGCCAAGGATATTTCTCTGAGAATTAATAACCAACTGGGGTTAATGGTCATTGGCTTCACCTTAGGCCCTCAATTAATCCTTGAACCTCAACTGTTACTACTTAATTGACTTAGTTTCATTTCATTTTAACATTTCAAAGTGATCTCCCTAGAATCACACTGACAGAGTAACATGGTCTCTGTAGATGTGCACTGACATGGTTTCAATATTGTTATATTGTCTCCATACACTTGCATTGACATTTCATTTTGTTTTGACATCACAATGCCACATCCATGGATCTGTGCAGATGACATGAGATTGTTCAGATTAGGGTAAAGCCAGTCCAAGAGAGTGGGAAACTAGTATTTTATAGAATGCAAACAAACTGCAGCACATGAGCTCACTTAAAGGCTATTAAAAACTAGATTGATTAATATAGTCAATTTGAACAGCATTTCAGTGTACTTTAAACAAAAAATCATAACTAAACTATCTCAAAAAATTAAAAAAAACCCACGTCACTTTCCTAAACCTGTCTCTTCACTTAGATCAACTGCAACTATTGAGACACGGTTAAGAGGTTAGTGGCCTGAGAACTATACCAGTTAATTTATTAAAGAAAAGAAAATTGATATTACATTTCATGTTTATTATAGGCTGCAAATAAATTATGTATATCTCAGGCATTCCCAATAATTAGTATCAAAACAATTAACTGAGTACTGTACGATGCAATTCCAAATCAAGATAAAATTCTTTGTATAAACTGAAATAGTTAAGCCAGCAACGTGAGGTTTTTCCTATAATGTGGAAAAGTTTAGAGAGGCCTTTTGAAGTGCTTTGATCAAGCTCTAAAATAATTTTAGTGGATTACTATTGTACTAAAATGATAATTTATAGTAGCTGACCTAAGCTGCTCTTTGTATAACAGCCATACATGAAACAATAGCAGGAAAGTGAAAAACACAAGGGGAACTAAAGTTGCTCTGTTTATTATTTAGCTCATAATTACATCTTCCTTATTTAATCTTTTGAATCCTGGCATGTTCTTAATAATACAGGTTCAAATAATATTTACTACACACAAGAGGGTTAGTTTTGAGTAACACATTTAGACTATCCAAACTTTGTGTAACTTGTGACCTTTCCCTAACCTAAGCAAGGTCTATTTTATACAGATTGTACTAGATAGACAGTTCCTCTGTAAATGGTAAAGTTGCCGCCAAGATCCCATTGTTAGCCATTTACTTCATTTTTCAGCAAGACATACTTTTAATTCCTATCACCCAGCTGTAAGGAGCCTTCTTTAGTTTTCTTCTCTTGTCAACTTCACGTAACAGGGGTTTCTCTTAGCAGACTGCAAAACCCACTGGAAGTGGCACTCTGCAGTTTAGATAAACAAACTAGGAATAGTGCTTTTTAAAATTCTTGTAGGCAACTTGCTATTGTAATTCACAACATTTGATCAGCATTCATAGTAACAAACATGTTTGTTATCTATTCTCCGAAACAACAATGGTGCAATTCTTCAACACCTACCTTGAGTAACACTTACTAGCTACTGACATTGCTGGGCCAGAGTCTCTCCTCCAGTACTGTCCCCTTTTTAAAAAGGGACCAGGGTCTAATTGCAGATGACCTATTGAGAATTACTCCAACACGGTTGTTATTTCAGCTGGCATAAAGTTTGCAGAACCAGCTCCTATGCCAACCATTTATTAAAGGAGGAAAGGGCAGTTAGAGGGGCAGAGAGGAGTTGGGCTCAATTCCGTCAATTCTCAGCAGGCATATGGTTTTCTAGGAACCATAGCTAACACTGCTTATTTAGAGCAGTCTCTAGGCTGCCAAAGCAGCTGCAGCTTGAGAATCAGGTCGCTGTAACTGACCCTTGGATGGTCCTTGGTTCTGTGCTGAGCAAAGCATCCTCAAGCTGAGTATATCTTTTCATTTTTAATAACTGAAATCTTAATTTTGACCATACATATTTTCTCACAGCCAAGATAGTTTTCAACAGAAACTTTCTTCCATATAGCTAAGACCCATTAGATAAGTATAGGATTTACCATACTGGATCATGCCATTGTTCCATCGACTCCATCATCAGCACCTGGAAGTGACCTATATGTGACACTTCAGAGGGAGGTAAAACCTCACCCGCTGCACTCAACTAGCTGGGGAATGCTGTACATGGAGATCTGGGTCATTTCCACCAAAATTAAATTATAATTATGAAACATTCTGCATTATATGGTAGTTTGGCCTGAATGCACACAGGATATGAAATAAAGATAGCGTTTTTCAGCCACAGAACTTTCATCAGAAGCCATCTGTAGAGACAAAAGTAATGAGTAGAGAAAGGGGTATTCAAATGGGAAAAGGACTAATGAGAGGCTTTTGGCCCAAAAATAAGAACTGGCTATACAATATGGAAAACAAAGAAGGAAGGATGAAAAAGGATATGGAAAGAACTATGAAGTGCCTTGTTAAATAAGAAGAGATGGCAAATCAATTACACGAAGAGGTGTACACAGAGGGCAAGGTAAGGGAATTAAGAAGTAGCAAGAGTAAGTAAATACAATAAAACAAGAAACAAAGTATTAATTTACTGTGCACATACTTGAAGTGAAATAGTGACAAGGTATCAACAGGTTTAAAATATATGCACCTGTCAGTTCGCCTTTCCATGTAGCCCAGATTTTTACTATTTACACCAAGCTTTTTGGTTTTGAGCTGGCTTTAGAGGAACTATTATTTATCCCGAGAATGCAGGAAAGATAATTAGTTTGTTCTGTTTAACCCAGACTCTGTCATTTTCAGCGTGACCTGTATGCCTGTGTGCCATTCCTGCTGGACCAGGAAGTTTTACTTCCATATTGAACTCATTGCACACAATCGTATCAATTTCTAAGGCTTGGAGCAGGCAGTATTACAGCGTTTGTAAGAGCAGATGTTTGATAAGTCTATATATGCCAGTGAGACCATCATTCAGTTTTATGCACACTTCTGTTTTCTGGCTTGGCATAATTCATTAGCACCACTGCAGCATACTCCATAGAATTGGATTTGGCTGCGGTGCTAAGGTTCTAATGACGATAGCATTGTAAAAAAAGCAGTAGTTTCTCCTTTTTATTCTTAGAATTGATATTTACATCTGATAAACTGAGAAAATACAAACAGAGAACATTTACAACATAAAAGTAGGAATAACAATGCGGTTTTATTTTTTTAATGTTTTGTACTTACCATTTAAAATGGTGGCACACAGTATAATAAGGTTTGTGATAGCAAGGCTTGCTAGGACAGCACATGCAATTGGAATTAGCAGAGCACATACGTTTTTATGGCTTATTTCATCAGCATTTGAATACACAGATTTTAAGAGGGTCAATATATAAAGGAACGGTCAAAGCTCTGATTAAGGACTCCACTATTGCCTTTCAAGCTGTTATACTGCAGCATCAGGTAGGGGAAAAACAAACAAATACTGTACAAGCATAACCTTATTTTTATTTGTGCACCCTCAACATTGTTATATTTGTTTTTATATTAAACAAATTAAAGATTCAATGAGGGCTGAACAGAACTTTCAACATCTGTGTAGATAAATGTAATTTATTCAAAAAGAAAAAGTAGTACAGGGCATCTTGTAAAGACTGTTTGAAATGATTTCATACAACACAATGCACAGACATTAGCTAAAATAGATTCAGTTTTGTCCTTAAAACCTGCTTCATGTAGGCAGTTATTGCTTTGAGTTTCTAATGGAACAATGGTTGATTATTACTTTCTTTTTTTCTATTCTTGATTTTACACATGCTACTAACCTAAACCAGAGTTGTATGTCCCAGGGGCAGTTGCACCCTAAATGTTGCTTCTGTGTAGCCTTAGAGAGGTACACTCTGCAGATTGCTTCTGCCTATCTTTATGTGCAGACTCATAAAGCCTATCAGGTAAAAATAAAGTAAGTGTAATAGTTGAAACATAAATGAGTTACAAGTGTTTGGAAAAAAAAAAAAGGATTAATTGAAAATTGGTATTTCTAAAGTAACATTCAGAAACAGTAAGATAATCTTTGTCATGTAGGTAACTCATGGTATTGTGGCAACGCTAGTGTACTCTTGCCTGTACAGCAAAGGATGTATCAATACTATTAAAGCTATTTTTTCCTAGAGGGAAAAAAAAAAAAGAAGGGATTTCTAAATTGGCCGTATAAACAAAATTCATGCTAAAACTTGGCACAAAGTTCAGTATAAAAGTGAGATTTGAAAGTTTGTTTTAAAATAAGCTGTGTAGTTGTTTTAAAGTTAAAAAAGTGGTTTCATACACTTTCTTTGCATCTCTTACTTTGGATTGAAAATTTGTGCACAATTTCAAAATATTACAGACCCCAAACAGCTTCTCTGTTGAGATTCTGAGAGCTTCTGTTACTCAAGAGAAGCTGAGTATGCAACTCAACTTCCTATTCTGAGAGGAATTTCCCTTTGGGAGTGGTAGTTTTATGAGACTTCTTATCAAATCCCCTTCCCAAAATGGAGTCTATAGCTTTGTTTGGCTCTTGTGATTGGTTAGAGAAGAGATGTTCAGCATTTGTGGTGTTTCTATCAGCTTCCTCAAAAATTAATTTTTTCCCTGGCTGACTGTTAGGAAGGAAAGGGTCTTAAAAAGGCTACCAGCCCAAAGAGATGTCTTGTCTGACCATCTCTTAGCTGTGAGAGCAGAAGTTAGGCTGAACACGACCCCTCTTTTCTGTGGTGATGAGTGTAAAAAGAAGACGAGAAAGGAGCCCTCACAATTTCTATAATGGTGGAAGCCCACCGCCATCTCTAGACACTTCCAGCCTTGGCAGTTCCATCAGGAAGAAGAGAATAGGAAACAATAGCACTCAGGAGATGGTGTGCTTATTTAGATGAATTCTCCATCCAACAAATCCAGTAGGAAGCAGTGTTTACCTTTTGGTTCTCTCCTTGCACACCAGGCTGATACTCTCAGAATACATCAACCAGGTACAAAGTTTCATACACGGTCTTCTTGGATTTCACGTGCCGGAAAACTGCACATCATGAGGCCTACGCAGATCTACTCAAATTATTTGCTTAAAATCAACCAAGGAAAAGATCCATCAGTAGAGATTTCTAGGATATGCCAAAAATGCTGAAAGAGGTCAATGTGCTTTAACAATTATTTTTAATACTTTTTAAGGTACACATTAGTATGCACCACACATTTTCCCAAATATATATATATATATATATACACACACACACAAGATAAATGCTGACTCTTTTTAAGGAAAAATATTTTTAAAAAATTGAATGTCAGATTCTTTTGTTTTTAAGCAAACATTTACAAATGAGGAAATTCATGCACCAATCATTATATTAGAATAATAGTAGCTGTCTGGCTTAATGCTACAAAAGCCAGGAAATTCAGAGTGCAAACAAGGCATTAAAGATGATGTGATCCTCTTTTACCATATGAATTGCACCAAGTGACACAATGTGAGTGTTAAGTAGGGAGTTTCAGCCTTAACCAAATTTCCTGGCTTGTGTGTGTGTTTGAGCCAGATCTTTAATATTTAACGAAGTTATGTGAGAGAAAACAGAAAGCACTTTCTTTAAGATGACTCCATAACACAGGGAGGAGAATTGAAAGTCACACCTTTCAGCCTCCACATTTTTTCTTTTGTTTAGTATGTAAGGAGAAGCCATCCGGAAGGAAGAAAGATTATGACTATCTATAAACTAACTGTTTGACAGAGACAGAACTGCTGATAATGAGTGGGTTGTGTCTGTAGTTTTTGGCTGCTCACAACAGCAGAGGGCTGAGGCAAAACAGAAACTCTTGATATGTTTGTCTAAAGAGGTAGTCGTGTGATCACAGGCAGCAGGAGTTCAGCTGAAGTTCAGGGCAGATGTTGCCAGTAGTTTACAGTGCAGGAAAGTAAAATTGCTTCCGGATTCACCTCTTCCTCCCAATTTCTCTTCCAACATCAGTGTTGAGCCATGCTGTGTCGCAGAGTTACAATATCAGTAGGAAAGCAGTCTTTTAGCAGGATACCACGTTCACGATGGCAGTCCAACTCCTCAATAAATCCATACCAATAGATGACTAATCCAGGACCAAATCTATTACATAATGAGAAGAATATAACATAAAATCACATATACAGAAGAAAAAAAGAGTCCACAGTCCCAGGCCAGGAATGAGTAATTCACATGCATTGTTGATTTTATTCTAAAATTGGAGTTTACCTACATTTAATTTTCAAGATTTTCATTTAATCAGGGTAGAATTGTTTTACATTTAAGTAATATCTGATTCCATGAATAAAAATGCTATTTAGAGTCTTACAGCAAACTGAAATATTTGTTTAGTTCACACTTTTACCATCGTGAACATATAACTAACCAGCCATAAGAACGGACCCCTAAGTGCCTTTGTAATAACATTTAATAACTGTGTGAGACATACAGAAGCCTCTCTTCCCTTGCTCTCCATTTATTTCAGATCTGGACATTTAAGCATTAAAAATACATGGGTTTACATAAAACCTCAGATGATGTGAATTTCAGTACAGTAAAGATCAACAATGATTGAAAATATAATCTCTACAATGAGTAAGTAACTGTTAAAGGCAAAGCACAGTCCATAGAAAGTTTCTACTGCAATGTCTCTAAAACGTGCCTCAGGAATTCCTCAGATATTACTAACATTGACTGATCCCCACTAGGCACTCTCAGGAAGTAGCCCCATGGACTATTTTACCCATCAGGAAGTTCAGACCTTGAGGCTGGGTTCATAAAGAAGTAATCACTATCAATCATTGTGTACAGCGATATGTTTTGCACATCAGTTTCACGTTTTTCCTACTGAGAGCACTTAATTAAAGGGCAGCACTACTTTTGGTGTAGTGTTGCAGGAATTTTACAGTGAAATCATAAATTATGAATGTTGGGTTAGTAAAAGGATGTCTAAAAACAGAACCACTTTCTGTAGTCTTACATTACAGCAGTCTGTACAATGTTAGGCCAAAAAGCTTTTTCTTTCTGTGATTTATTATATGCTACAGTGAACTTGCCAAAAACGACAGTGGAGGATGAGCTATTAGATACTGTATGTACAAGAAAACGTTCAATAGAATATAATTTAATGGTTTATACACAGAACTGTGCTCAGGACTCACACCAATATGGTAGCCAATTTTTGTTGATGTTTAATTATAATAAAAGTGTGTCGGGGGATGCACAATAACTGAAAAGTCCACTTAGCAGACAATAGAAGCTCTCAAAACACTGGGTAGTGCCAGACTGGCTTCATTAGGGTGGTTTCTTTCCAACACTGAACTGAGGAAAACTATTTGATGTGCTCATGCAATGGAACAAACATAAAAGGAAGTAACTCTGTAGATTCCCCCTGCATTTTCAATTAGGTATTGTGTGCTACTTTCCAAAACTGTTGTGTAGTGTTGTTAAGCACCGTTTTATGGCTGCTACCTTCCACCCCAGAGGCGGGTGCATTTCAGTTGCAGAGGAAGCATTCTTCGTACATAGTTTGCATATTAGTTTGGAAAGCTCTGTGATTTTTCAGATGGAAATGCAAGACGTTATTACTGTTACAGATTTAGCCATACTAAAATAGACAGAAAATGAAGTTTCTTTAGAAATGTATTATAGGTCAGATTGTGGCTGGAGTGGAAGAACACAGCACCCTTCTCCTAGCAGTTGCACTCTATAGATGGCCAGCAACATTTGCCGTCCCTGTGCTCTCTGGAACATAAGCCTTGCTTTTGGCTAGTGCCCTGTGAGGCGCATGCAGGGCAACAGCCTGCTGTTCCTCACTGTATCAACAAACACAGCTGGCCCAGCCACAGGGGGGAGCAAATTGGTGAGTGTGTTGAGAGATACTGCTGCCTGGTGCTCCCATTAGGGTAGTGAAGCTTCATGCTGTCTCCAATGTAAGGCATTGATTCACTGCCACAATCTGGCCCTAATATTTTTACAGAGAAGTGTGTTCAAACCAATCACTTCAAAGGAATATGTAACTGGGCAGGCAGTAAGTATTCTACCTGAAAGATTTTAAAAACAAACCAGACCAAAAACACATACACCCATAAAGAGAATGCATTGTGCATTTTTAATGGACTGTTTTATGCAAGTCAGAGGCTATGAAACATACATACACGTGGTACTTGTTCATTACTAGAACGTTTGCCAGGTAAAAAAACCCAGTGCTAATGAGCAGCTGCTCTTCCCTAGTGCTTAAGGAAACTTGACTTGTTTCAATCTGCACAACTATCTGAAAACTCATGTGGTAAAAGGCACTTGTCACTGCATATAAACTGTAATTTGTATTTGAAATTACAATTATTCATTAAAATAGATACTTCCAAGCCCACTCAAAAGGGATTGTAAAGCAGCTTCTACTGAACTGTCAGTGCCACAAATTTCAGAGGGGTAGTCGTCTTAGTCTGTATCAGCAAAAACAACGAGGAGTCCTTGTGGCACCTTAGAGACTAACAAATTTATTTGGGCATAAGCTTTTGTGGGCTAAAACCCACTTCATCAGATGCATGGAGTAGAAAATACAGTAAGGAGGTATAAATACACAGCATATGAAAAGATGGGAGTTGCCTTACCAAGTGGGGGGGGGATCAGTGCTAATGAGCCAATTCAGTTAGGGTGGAAGTGGGCTATTCTCAACAGTTGACAAGAAGGGGTGGAAATAACTTTTGTAGTGCTAATGAGGCCAATGTAATCAAGGTGGCCCATTTCAAACAGTTGACAAGAAGGTGCGAGTATCAGCAGGGGAAAATTAGTTTTTGTAGTGACCCATCCACTCCCAGTCTTTATTCAGGCCTAATTTGATGGTGTCCAGTTTTCAAATTAATTCCAGTTCTGCAGTTTCTTGTTGAAGTCTGTTTCTGAAGTTTTTTTGTTGAAGAATTGCCACTTTTAAGTCTGTTATTGAGTGTCCAGGGAGACTGAAGTGTTCTCCTACTGTTTTTTGAATGTTGATGTCAGATTTGTGTCCATTTATTCTTTTGCATAGACACTCTCCAGTTTGGCCAATGTACATGGCAGAGAGGCATTGCTGGTACATGATGGCATATATCACATTGGTAGATGTGCAGGTGAATGAGCCCCTGATGGTGTGGCTGATGTGGTTAGGTCCTATGATGGTGTCCCTTGAATAGATATGCAGACAGAATTGGCACTGGGGTTTGTTGCAGGGTTTGGTTCCAAACCCATCTGGTTCCAAACCCTGCAACAAGTCCACAAAAGCTTGTGCCCAAATACATTTGTTAGTCTCTAAGGTGCCACAAGGACTCCTCGTTGTTAGTGCCACAAATGACACTTTTCATTATATTGGCTGCAACTAGCAACAGGTTCAGAAATGCGAATTCTGATGAAAAACTTTATT
Source organism: Caretta caretta (assembly GCF_965140235.1). Taxonomy (NCBI): domain Eukaryota; kingdom Metazoa; phylum Chordata; order Testudines; family Cheloniidae; genus Caretta; species Caretta caretta. The sequence continues at coordinate 75,986,790 of NC_134211.1, forward strand.
TTTAAGGGTGTCCAGTGAGTCAATTGCAGGTTCCTGGCTTTAGTTAATCAGTGAAATTATTCCCTTAATCCTGTATTAGACCTTTATTCGCTAACTAGTTCTGCCCATGCTATATCTTTTCATAATATTGGTATAATCCTGTATATTATGACTGTGTATCAGAGATAGCATATGTATGATCAGATACAAGCCATACTGTATTAAAAAATGACTTAAGTGGAGCACTTAAAACTAAAATTAACTTGTTGGCACAGTAAGCATTTGCCACTGACTATGAGGAGCCCCTGCTGCTAAGAGCTAATTTCTCTTTCATTAACACACAGAGCTGGCAAATCTCAAACAATGCCAGTGGTTAATTACAGTTGCCTTAATATGAAAAGACGTTTAACCTTTTTTATGTAGAGGATGGGGCATGGAAGTGCAAGCAAGGAGCAAGAACCACCCTTTTTAATTTGACTCCTTCCGAAGTTGTACATGTGACACTGTGGAGACTGAAACGCAACACTGCAAATTAGAGAGTCAGGCTAAAAACTTATTTATAGATTAATAACAACATTTAATACATTGGAGACTAACCTTCCTTGCAGGGCCAATGCTGACAACTTCGGTTTACACAGGAGAACTAGTTCAAATGACAGAGAGCTTGCTCTGCATGCCACAGGAAGTGAGACCAACCTGGCAATTCTGAGAAAAATCTTCAGAATACAAAGCAAAAGATGGTTTTACAGTCACTGTATAGGACTCCATCAGGAATACTGTATGCAATACAGGTCACTATACCACAGGAAGGATATTAATTTTTTGAGAAGGTGCAGCTCAGGGCAACAAAGAAGAAATCAGCTCTTAAGGAGCTAGGCGCAGAATCCTACAGACTTTGCTTTTGCCCAGTAGAACTGTGTAAACCTCCAGTTTTGGTTAACAGGTACTCCTGTGAATCTTCTCTTCAGTTTTGTTTCACAGTAGTTCACACCCTGTAAATCCCAAGTGCAAGCTAACCCCAAAACTCAACATGAAACTAGTTTTGCCTGTTTTTATGAAGCTCAATTTTTTTTTTAAACAAATATTGGCTGACTTTTCAAACTTGAAAGGAAACAGAAAAAACAGCTGAGTATTAGCTAGTTTGGGTTTTTGTTACAAACATTTTGAATAGCTCCACATAGAAGAAAACTCAGTGGCAAGACTATTTCATATGAAGGTAATAAACATATTAAATATGCTATCAGAGAGTGGGCCTCATTGAGGCCTTTTGAACACACAGATGAATTAGGTTTCAGAGTAGCAGTCGTGTTAGTCTGTATTCGCAAAAAGAAAAGGAGTACTTGTGGCACCTTAGAGACTAACCAATTTATTTGAGCATAAGCTTTAGTGAGCTACAGCTCACTTCATCGGATGCTTTCGGTGGAAAATACAGTGGGGAGATTTACAGATGAATTAGTTTATCTTAAATCAGTTTTTAAACAGATAGTTAGCCTAGTGTAAAACCCTCTGTATACACTCTTAGGGCATGTCAATACTACAAAATTAGGTCGAATTTATAGAAGTCGGTTTTTTAGAAATCGGTTTTATACATTCGAGTGTGTGTGGCCCCACAGAAAATGCTCTAAGTGCATTAACTCGGCGGAGTGCTTCCACAGTACCGAGGCCAGAGTCGACTTCCAGAGCGTTGCACTGTGGGTAGCTATCCCACAGTTCCCGCAGTCTCCGCTGCCCATTGGAATTCTGGGTTGAGATCCCAATGCCTGATGGGGCTAAAACATTGTCGCGGGTGATTCTGGGTACATATCATCAGGCCCCCGTTCCCTCCCTCCCTCCGTGAAAGCAAGGGCAGACAATTGTTTCGAGCCTTTTTTCCTGAGTTACCTGTGCAGACGCCATACCACGGCAAGCATGGAGCCCGCTCAGCTCACTGTCACCGTATGTCTCCTGGGTGCTGGCAGACGCGGTACTGCATTGCTACACAGCAGCAGCAACCCATTGCCTTGTGGCAGCAGACGGTGCAATAGGACTGGTAGCCGTCATCGTCATGTCCGAGGTGCTCCTGGTCGCCTGTGTGAGGTCGGCCAGGAGCGTTTGGGCAGACATGGGCGCAGGGACTAAATTTGGAGTGACTTGATCAAGTCATTCTCTTTAGTCCTGCAGTCAGTCCTATTGAACCATCTTATGGTGAGTAGGCAGGTGATACGGATTGCTAGCAGTCCTATTGTACCATCTTCTGCCGAGCAGCCATGAGATGTGGATGGCATGCAGTCCTTCTGCACCCTCTGCTGCCAGCCAAAGATGTAAAAGATAGATGGAGTGGATGAAAACAAGAAATAGACCAGATTTGTTTTGTACTCATTTGCAACCCCCCCTCCTTTGCCCCCCGTCTAGGGGACTCATTCCTCTAGGTCACACTGCAGTCACTCATAGAGAAGGTGCAGCGAGGTAAATCTAGCCATGTATCAATCAGAGGCCAGACTAACCTCCTTGTTCCAATAAGAACAATAACTTAGGTGCACCATTTCTTATTGGAACCCTCCGTGAAGTCCTGCCTGAAATACTCCTTGATGTAAAGCCACCCCCTTTGTTGATTTTAGCTCCCTGTAAGCCAACCCTGTAAGCCGTGTCGTCAGTCGCCCCTCCCTGTGTCAGAGCAACAGCAAACAATCGTGCATCTGAGTTGAGAGTGCTGTCCAGAGCAGTCACAATGGAGCACTCTGGGATAGTTCCCGGAGCCCAATACCGTTGAATTGTGTCCACAGTACCCCAAATTCGACCCGGCAAGGCCGATTTAAGCGCTAATCCACTTGTCAGAGGTAGAGTAAGGAAATCGATTTTAAGAGCCCGTTAAGTCGAAATAAAGGGCTTCATCTGTGGACAGGTGCAGGTTTACATCGATTTAAAGCTACTAAATTCGACCTAAGGTCCTAGTGTAGACCAGGGCTTATTTCAGTTTGAGAGTGACTTAAGTGGTTTAGCTTAAACTGATTTCTAATTAATGTAAGATAAATAAGCCAGATTTATATTGATTTGAGAGTGTCCACACAGCCTTTTGCACTGTTTTAACTAAATTGATTATAAAATAAACCTTTAGTTAAACCAATGCAGCTTTCTTTGCATGTCAACAATCCCTGAGACTTTGAGCTTTGCTCCTAAGAAGGAGGGATTTCACAGGGGTATGGTGAAAAACTAGAAAGGTGGAATTCTGGGAGTAGTGGGGGGAGCAGAAAGCATAGTAAGCCAGATGGTTTCTTCTATTTCCTAAAAATCGTTTATGATCTTTTATTGAAATTTTACATGCACAAATCCTCATTTTAACTCAAGAAATCACATAAAAATCAGCAAAATGTGAATCAGGCTTTAACTTGCCCTTCTGCAGAACCACTTTTGTCCTAGAAAGGAAAAAGACTTATTTATTTATCAAAGTGGTTGAGTGGAATATCACACATTCACTTAAAGACAAACTGTTCTCTAGTAATTGCCTTTTATTCTGGAATGTCTGTGTGGGGTCCATGCTAGCTTCTAAGGATATGCCCAGACATGTGAGCATTGGTAGTTGTGTCTTTCACCATCAAAAAGCCTTGCATGTGGTTTTATGAAAAATGCATTTTCAACACACAGCTCAATACTGAGCAGAAATGTAAAACAGCTTGTAATTGTTTTTAATAACTTTCACTTTATTTATTTATTTAGTCTTAGTTTATTTGTCGTAGGTGGGCTGTATGCTACATGTATCCCCAGATAGTAATGTAAATAATTTCTCATTCTGAGAAGCTCTCCTAGTGAAATGTGAGTGTATGTATGTTTATAGCTAATGTACATGTGCATTTATGCATGTGTCTGACTGTGGACAATTAGAATGACAGCAAGGCCAATTGGACTTCATAACTTATTTACTATAAAAGTAAATTATAATAAATAAAAGGTTTTTAAGACAATTTTAACATAGTTCTTTAAAAGCATTGGATTAATATCTATCTATCTATCTCCTGTGCAGTGATGCCTAAAACTTACATCTCTTGTATTCTTATTATTGGAAGGAATTTTGGTGTGGGCCGAGAGTATTCTGATAGACCAACAACTGCAGGCCAGATTCTCAGTTGGTATAAACTGGCATAGCTCCACTTGACTTTCCTACAGGTAGCCCTATTTACACCTGCTGAGATATGGCCTTGCATGTCTTGGCAGGGATTTAATTTCCATTGCACAAGGATTGATTTACTTTTGAATATAAACAAACATGAATATTTTTTAAAATTAAGTTACGGTACCTTTATATAAAAAGGGGAACTTTCAAACTTTGGACATGGTTGAAAGTGACTATATTTTTCTTAAACTTTTTGTAATCCTCTAGTCCATTTGCTGAACCAATCACAAGGCAGCCCATAATTCAAATAGAAGTTACCTTCGAGGTGTCATATAGATTTATATTTTTTGGCTCTACTGAAGTCTGGTTTTAAAAAAAAAAGGCGGCTATTGGAGTTGTTCTCATGTTAGGCAAAGTCAAATAACCGGAGGATGATATGTGTTCATGTTATAAATCTATCACTAGTCCAACCCTCACAAGGCTACACCTATTCCAGGTCCTGGCTATCTTAAATTACATAATAAATATTCTCATCTTATAAAAATAAAATATTTTACTTTACAATAACTTTACAATAAACAAAATATGTTTGGTTTGCAAACACAGCTCAAGACACAGAACACACTAACTTAATAGGTGCATTAAAGCAAAGGCAAGCTGATGAAGAAAGATCATTTAGGAAACAGGCAGTCATTTGGGAGTGATCAAGCAATGTTGGAAGTCAATGGAAGCTTTGCCATTGACTTCAGTGGGCAATTTAACAATGCATTATGTCTCAAGGTTTGTCCTGCTTCAAGTAAAATTACCAAATCTATTTTATGCAGTCGGGTGAAATTTGACCTATAATGAAGTCAATGGAAAAACACCCATTGACTACAACAGGACCAGGATTTTCTTTTAATGTCTACTAGAAATTTTATTAGTGTCCCCATTTTCAAGGAGGTTATAACTCAGAAATGAAAATTCCTTTGGACTGATAAGGGTGCAGAAATCTCCAATGAATATTGGACACTGATGCAATATACTATGGGAATGTGGAATGTCAGGGCTATCCAGGGAAGGAAGGTGGATGGAGACTAATAGCAGCCCCCAGTGTCCCTGTAGTCACGCCTCTGTTGAATACTATTACATTTTAATGAGCTTTTGTTTACACTAGCAGCCTTTTAGCTGTGTGATAAGGCTCTTAAGGCATCAGTCAAAATTTAGCATTTTTGTTGGCCACATTTAATCAAACTTACAATATGATTTAAATACTTTAGGCATTCTGAGAAATAAAAATAAGCCATGCGATATTTATGTGCATACCAGGAAATATGTTAAAAAGACATTTTAAAATTTACACAGTACAAATCATAAATATGTATTGATAGAATGGACTGATATTGTGTAAGTCACCGTCATTAAAAATATTATAAACACAATTTAACTTTTGGCTGCATAATGCATTTTTAATAAACAAACTGTCAAAATACATTATTCACCTATGGAATTCGTTCAAAGCTGAGAACTGTTCTCTCAGGCAAATAAAAGGATTTTTATAATCTTCAGTGACAGATTTTTTTTTAAATAGTTCTCATGGAAATTAACTTTCAAAAGCTATGATTAAATAATATTAAGGTTACACAGATTTTCAAGGATCAAGGCTTGCTAAGTGAAGGCTGACACAGTGAGTGAGAAAGAAAAGGCACGTTGGCTCAAGGACAGTGAGTGTTAAGAAAAAATGGTCTTGACTGAACTTTTAATTTCTCTGGCTTACATGGGTTCATGTCAAAACCTAAATTTTACTCAAAAAGACGATTTTCTTCTTGCAAAATCTTTGAGACACTGATCACTGTGTGTGATTTTGCTCATTAAGGGCTTGATTCAGTAAAGTTTGTGCTGAAGTCCCATTGACTTCAACGTTATGTACAGTACTTGAGGCCTAAGACACTTGGGCCTTGATCCTGTAAGGAGATCTGTGTGAATGCCCCTCTGTGCCTCTACTAAGCTTCTTGCAGTACTGGGGTTTAGGTGATGAGAATGTAAGATAGTACAGACATATTTCTGGGTAATTAAGTGAAGTTCAAAAGAAAACATTTGGGAGCAAGTGGGCCAGTAGAGGTAGTGATCCTCATTGTGCTTGTGTCTAATTGTGCTTGATTCTGGCCATTCCACTGGCCTTTGGTGGATTATGCCTCACCAATCATACTCATTTTGGAGGATACTAATTATTTCTGCTCTCCTGGCAATTAGTCAGTTCTAATGACCAGTTAGGAGGTTAAGGCTTAGAGCTAAAAAGGGCGCCCCAAAGAAGAGGCAAGCACAGTCCAAGGACTTTATCCACCTAGACTACTGGATTCAGGTTCAAGTGAAAACTCCCTAAAAGAGAAATGTGATGTTCTGTGTATCCTTGTCAGCTCAGGGCACCGTTCCTTAATAAGACAGTTTGGGCATCCCTACTACAGGAGAAGTGGGAGAAGTTAAAAAAACCTAAACAAACTAAAAACAGTAAAAGAGATATAACTAGTTGCACAGATGACAATAGAACTATCAGAAAACTTTCTAAAATGACTTCCAAAAAATTCTGAGCGCTTTCAGTAGAGTATGTGTGTGTGTGTGTGTGTGTGCACGCTTTATATTATTCTGTCACATTTATGTATTTAGATTGCAGTCTAAAAGGGACTTCGCACTGAAAGATGTCTTCCAGGGTTCTGCATTTCCTCACTGTACATTTGAAAACACAGTAACATGGGACTTATAAAACAAAGCCATCCAAAGGAGCAGCACTTTTCCTTCCTGCCACCCATCAGTTAATTTCCAGTCATGTGAACTGTCACATGCTTGCCATCCATCTTACCACTCCAAGTTAGACTCTGCAAGAGTTATTTAGTTATTGTCCTTTGAGAAGGTGACTAACGGTTACTCATTGAGTTAAACAATTGTCATATTTATTTTTGAAGAAGCCAAAGTAAACGTATTTGGGGAAGAATAAGATCCTGCCAAATTTCTACTTTCTGATTAAAACCCATACAATAAAACAATGCTTTTTGAGGCTCTTGCTTATTCTATAGTTTCAGTGAGAAACCTTAATGTCTATTAGTTGCAATGCAAAGACTGCTGATCGAGCTCACTATTGTTTGATTTCTACAAGTTTTAAGCTATATATCTGCATTGAGAGAAGTTATTTTAAACATTTGGTTATGCTTGTAACACTCTTCTTTTAAAGGAATGCCTACCTGTAAACTGCCTCTTATCCTGGGTGACAGAAAACATGAGACAAGGTATTGAATATGGTTAGACTTAGATCCAGGCAGCCAAAAGTGCTGGCCAACTCACATTGCCATTAGGTGATTAATAGTTGTTTATTTTTAAGGCTTGAACTAATAGGCTGTCCTAAAACCAGTGCAAGATGATATCTGAATAATCTGTGAGTGCTTTCTTTTTATGCAGCTGTTGATCAGGCTTCTGTCCTTGCCAGAGTACTAACATGTGCCAAAATTATATTTAACAGGATATTTTGAACTGCTTACCCCATGGTTTATAAAAAAAACTTGCAAAATTATGCTGCTAATCTGAAAAATTGATCAGCAAATTATGATAGCAAAACATTTCAATAGATGAATGCATTACATGAGTAAATACCCAACTTGCTGAATGCAGTTCCCAGAATCAGCACTGAAGAGGATATTCCATATTAAATATATATAGATAGATATAGATAGATAAACATTTAGAATCCTTACACACGAATATACAATAAAACAAACAATAGAACAGATGAACTAACAAATGGAACACAGCTCGTTTGTGCTTCCAACTTCCCAAATCATAGAATTAGTCCAAGACTGGATAGCAAATCATGCTGAGCAACTTCACACTATGTTCCTTAGCAGTTTAACTGCCAAACATACTATGGCGTATAATTGACAGGCAGAACTATTTTACACTTAAACACAGAATTATGCATAAGCATGAGCCATACAGGTAACAAACTCATGCAAGAAGGGAAAACCAATCTTTATCATCTTCACCTATTTGCCTCATCTGTTCTCCAACTGTGCTGCCCATTACTGTGGCACCACACATCCATCCAGAAGGGAAGCAAATGCCTCCTTCCACGTTGGATATCTTTGCTTCCTTTGGAATCTGTTGGCAGATTTCTGCTGTGTCTGGCATTCTCCCATTTCATTCTGAATGTGTCACCTCCAGTGCCTGGGACTCTCCAGTCTGTCTCCTGTTTGATACGTAATACTCTACACCAGTGTTTCTCAACCTTTTTGTGCTGGCGACCCCCTTTGGACTTAAAAAAAAATGTAATCCCCTTACTAAGGCTTGAAAAAATTGTGACCCCCTACCTCAAATATTATTAAGTAAATTATTAATACTCAGGGCCAGCGTTAGGGCGTGGCAAGCAGGACAACTGCCTGGGGCCCCATGCCAAGCTAAGTTACATGCTTCAGCCCGCACCACCCAGGGTTGAAGCATGTAACTTAGTTTCAAAGGCCCCTTGTGGGGTAGGACCCTGGGCAACTGCCCTGCTTGTCACCCCCTAATGCCGGCCCTTTACTTGTGATCACCCTAACCCGTCTCACGACCCCCACGTTGAGAAACACTGCCCTACACAGTACAATCCTAACCTGTCAGTCTTGTTTTTCCCCCTTGCACTTAAGATCAAAAATTGTATCAATTTTTACCTTTTATTCTGAAAAGACGCACACAATTGAGTCACATGAGAGTTATTGTTGCTGATACTTCTTATCACTGAAAACTCTCCTGGGCCTCAAAACATAAATGAAAACATTTTATGTGGACTTACAACATAGCTCCTCTTCTGACAAATTTATAATGCTATTTAGGCTTATTTGCAGATTAATCACCCTTTTCAGTGGAGTAAAGTTATCAGTCCAAAAAAAAAATCACAAATTATTTTATTACTCCTTTTTTGGCTTGCACCATACTGGACTAGTTTGTTAGCACAATGTTAAAATACATTTTCAAACTAGAGATATTCATGAGATATTGGTTTATGTGGTTAGCTTGGGAAAAAACCACCACTACTTGTGAGGAGGATCTAAACGGAATAGCAGATTTGTCAAATTTGGCAGTGACATGTCATATTCCAGGTCTGAGACTACAATTGACTACTACAGTTTGCAACATGATAAAATCACATGACTCAGAAAACCTTTTCTGGAGTAATTAGAAGAGCAGAGTGTGTCTAGATATGATAGCAGAGGGGTAGCTGGATCATTTAATTGCTGCGTGATCTTATATAAATCACTTAATCTATTCAGGCCTCAGTTTACCCATTGTAAAATGAGTTATCACCTAATTCACAGGGATATTGTGAAGGTTATTGTTTCTATGATTGAGAGGCCCTTGTATTAAAATACAATCCTGGTAGCGAAGTACAAATTATTATTTACAGATTACTCAAATTTTGAGAAACTATGCATTATTTCAAAGTTTAGAAGGATGTGTCTCAGGCCCAATAATGGTTAAGATGTTAATAAAACCCTTGTTTACCGTTACAACATTGAAGTTATTTGTGGCTCAGGGTTTTGCTGGCTAACTCCCATGGTAACAACCACCATTAAAAATCTTTTAAATGTTCTATTAATCACACAGAAAAAAGAAGAAAAGCAATTAAAGCAACAAAATTTAAAGTATTAAGTAAAGCTTTCATTTTAACAATTTCCCTTATTCCCTTTCCATTTAGCTGCAAAGAGTCATTTCTAGGGGAAAACCCCTGCTTGACAGTCTTTTAAGATGGCATTAATTGTTCTTTTTGAAGAAAGGAGAAAAAGTTAATTTACATGGTCTTGCGCTGCTGATCCACTCCAACCCTTTTCCCCTTTATAAAAAAAAATACACAAAAAAGGGAGAAAAAAGAATAGGAAATATATAAAAAATTCAACTTCTGTTTTTGATGTTTACTCTCGCTTGCAACCTAACAGGTGGGAAAGTGGTGATGTTTGATGTAGTTCTTAGATTCTGTGGGAGTTAGTTCCAGTCTTTGTGGGGAGGGAAAGTGGTGAGACACAGACTTCTCTGTCTCCTGCACAAACAAGCTTTGCCCTGGTTGTGGACATCTCCATTGTGCCTAAGTAGTGGAAATTTTGACCATGGTCCTTATTTTGGAGCTTCAGGTAATATTTTAGGTATCCTGGGCCCATACTATTGAGTGTCATGAAAGTAAGGACAGAGACCTTCACTGTGCTTTGAATATGGGAAGACAGTGTAGAGGGCAAAGGATATTTAAGGCATTGCTTCTAGCTAGCCTCTCTAGTCACAGGCTTACCGTTCTGTTGCAAAAGGTTGTTCTCTTGGCCACCTAAGTGAGACTCTTATGAGGCAGAAGGCAAAAAGAGAAAAATAGGATAGAGGAGAAATAAGGCGGTGAAGAAAAAATTATCTCAGTGTCGTGGGTAACAATAGGAATCTCAGGTTCACATCTGAGGTGGTCAGGATTTAGCCAAAGACAGCAGAGATGGTTATGTCATCTGGTTCTCTCTCACTGCTGGGTCTGGTCAGGTCATCTTTCAGGATCAGAATGATGAAGGCCCAGTGGTGTTATGGTAGACCCCAGGGTTCCTTAGTGATGGGTGGGTGTGTGGGTAATGATAAAGTTCACTTCTTTCTAGTTCTCTGTCCTGCTATCTTACTATTCCCTTCAGTGAATTCTCTAGATGAGCAATGTCCAGTTAGGGGTGACAACCTCAAGCCATTAAAATTAGCCCGTTCAAAACACAGTTTGGTGATTTGAACTATAAACATTTCTTCACATTTTGAGGCTCTTTCAGCTCATTTTCATATCAACCTCTGACTTTACCAGCAGTCTTGAAGACCCCTTATCACAGTTTTCTTTAACATTTAATCCAGTTTGTATCAGTACTACTTTAACTTTTCCTTACTTTTATAAATAATTTTATACAATGATCTCAGTTGGACTTTTTGTTACGCTGGATAGCTTAGAACACAGGCTTCTGCACAACAGAGTGCTATAGAATTGTTAAATATTATTTATTATTATAATCCAGTACATAATTAAGATTAGAATAGCAATCATGGAGAACAAGATGAATCGGGAGATAGATAATGAGATACAGAACTTTTCATCACAAAATCACTGGCAGGAATTCCATACAGGTCAGTAGTGACTGAAAGTTATTACCATCATGTGGCTTCTCAGTTGCCTGACCAGTGATTACATGAAATGATTTCGTACTCTTAGTCCAAGTCTCATAGATTCATAGACTTCAAGGTCAGAAGGGACTATTGTGATAATCTAGTCTGATCTCCTGCACATTTCAGGGCACAGAACCTCATCTTCATCCTGAAATAGACCCGTAACCTCTGGCTGAGTTACTGAAGTCCTCAAATCATGGTTTAAAGACTTCAAGATACAGAGAAGTCATCATTTACACTAGTTTAACCTGCAAATGACCCATGCTGCAGAGGAAGGCGAAACGCCCCCAAGGGTCTCTGTGAATCTGACCTGGTGGAAAATTCCTTCCCGATCCCAAATATGGAGGTCAGTTGGACCCTGAGCATGTGGGCAAGACCTGCCAGGCAGATACCTGGGAAAGAATTCTCTGTAGTATCTCAGAACCCTCTCCATCTAGTGTCCTGTCTCCAGCAGTTGGGGATTTTTGCTACTGGCAGTTGCCAATTGGCCACATGCCATCATAGGCAGTCCCATCATACCATCCCCTCCATAAATTTATCAAGCTCAGTCTTGAAGTCAATTAAGCTTTTTACCCCCACTGCTCCCCTTAGAAGGCTGTTCCAGAACTTCACTCCTCTGGTTAGAAACCGTTGCCTAATTTTGAGCCTACACTTGCTGATGGCCAGTTTATAGCTATTTGTTCTTGTGTCCACATGGACGCTTAACTTAAATAACTCCTCTCCCTCCCTGATATTTATCCCTCTAATGTATTTACAGAAAGCAATCATACCTCCCCTCAGCCTTCTTTTGGTTAGGCTAAGGAAGCCAAGCTCTTTGAATCTCCTCTCAGATTGTAGGTTTTCCATTCCCTGGATCATCCTAGTAGCCCTTCTCTGCACCTGTTGCAGTTTGAATTAATCTTTCTTAAACACGGGAGACCAGTATTGCGCACAATATTCCACCAGCTGTCTCACCTTGTGTAATGGTACTAACACTTCCCTGTCTCTACTGGAAATACCTCACCTGATGCATCCTGGGACTGCAATAGCTTTTTTCAGGGCTGCATCACATTGACGACTCATAATCATCCTGTGATCAACCAATACACCCACGTCTTTCTCCTACTCCTCTGTCACTTCCAACTGATAAATCCAAAGCTTATCCTGATCTTCTTTATATGATATTCCGGTCCTCCTCTGTATTGGCTATAACTCCCAACTTTCTGTCATCCACAATTTTATTAGCACACTCTCACTTTTTGTTCCAAGGTCAGTAATAAAAATGTTAAATAAGATTAGTCCCAAGACTGAACCCCGAGGAACTCCACTAGTAACCTCCCTCCAGCTTGACAGTTCACCTTTCAGTATCACCCATTGTAGTTGTTCCTTTAACCAATTCACCAAGACTTTGCATACAATTGAGGTCAAACTAACAGGCCTGTAGTTTACTGAATCATTTATTTTCCCCTTCTTAAAAATAGAAACTATATTAGCAATTCTCCAAAAGTCATAAAAAACACTAGCAGAAAGACTGAACAAATGGGCATTGGGAATGAAAAACCTCCTCCTCCTTCGATATGGCTCTTCCAGGTCAAAAGCATAAGGATGGGCTGGTCAGGAGAAGCATATATTGCTACTACACATGTTGCACTTGTTCTGTGGATAAATAGGTCTTTCATTTTAAAGGCCTGTCAATCTCACAGCCTCCAAAGTTCTAAAATCCACATAAACATTTCTAAACGATATTTTTAAAGTATTTCTAATAGATTAGAGATTATTTTAGTTAAGTTCAAATGGAAGAAAGAATACAGCATTGCCTGAACTACTTCATTTCACTATGGCAACAACAGAAAAATGGTAAATTCAAGAGATTAAGAGAGCCACAATTCTAGTGGAAGCAGCAAAAGTAGTAATTAAAAATTTCTTTATAATTTTTGTTGCATGTAGGCACCTTTGAACCATTCTTTAATTAAAAAAAATCAATTTCAAGTAGGAATACACACGAGATATTATAAACCAGATGGAGCAGTTTCTATTTGCTTAAGTGATGTTTCCCTTTTAATGTACTTATTTGTTCTTATTTGATTAATGCTGCTAGTATTTCATTCTGTGCAAATGTATGGAAATCTGACTTTAAAGACCTTTGTGCTACTGAATGCAGTGAATTTTTTTAAATACTTATACCAAAGTGTCTTGATGGATTTTGGGATGCTTTTTGGCTCAAATGAAGTGAAATGACAGACATTTCTGATATCTTGTGAGGTAATATGGGTATTAGCATGTCATCACTCTTCTAAAGGGAGCTGGTTGGTTACAGATCTATTTAAAGCGCACAGGAGTCTCTGTCATGACTACATTAAAATAGATGGACAAAAGCTGAGATATTTGAAACCTTTGTCCAAGGGTGCTTGTGGATAAATGAGTATATAGACACTATCTTGTTCCTATACTGTAGGAATTGCAAGGTTGTGTAAAGTACTGGTTAGAGGAAAAACTGTACTTCACTTAAAAACAGCGTCTATATTTGAGTTGAATGTTACTTTGTAAATACATAATAAACAAAACCAAATAAATGCCTATCTTGTCATCAAATATGACAACAGTAGGGAAACATTGCCTGTGATTTGTTTATATCAATTAGTTCTGGCAGCCATGACTACTGATAGAACATTTGTTATTTGTAGTATTTAAAACTCAGGAATTAATATACATTATTTTATCTAGGACTGGAGCAAGGTGCAGCTTTGATGTGATATGAGTTTTTGTTGTTGTTAATCATTATCCTGATGTTTGTACACCATTCAGAATTAAACTGTAACATATAAAAGGTACCATTAAAGTTCTACTCTGATTTAAGTGCAAACTTAATAATAAATAATCATAATAATAATAATAAATCACATTTGTTTTGATTTCTTGGCTATTTCTAAATGCAGTAAATTAAATTCACAATACATCATATTTTTTCAAACCATAAGAGTCACGAACACCATGATAAACAAAATCAAATCCATGTACAAACATTTGTCTTCAGTTATACACAATGACAAATATTTGTACATGATGACGTATATTTAGAAAATGAAACACCAGAAAAGTACTCAAGATTCTGGAAGATGAGAACAAAGGAGGTAAGATTATTAAAAGGAATTTCCAACTCTACTGAACAGCTTGAACCAAAATCATACAGGACTAAGTTTATGAACAGAGTTTATTATTTATTCAGATTTATAAATAGCTATACTCACTCCCATTTTTTATCAAAGACCTTCTACAATATCTAGGGCCAAGTTAAAAAAACCTAATATCTACACTGTCTCCAATTTGCCCTCTCCTTCCAAACTCCTACCGCCACACAATCCGTCCCTCTAACTTTGGAAAAATTCTGGGAGAGAAATGGGCATTGCAGTATGACCAGAAAGTCAACAGACTCATGATCTTTTGAGCTGATGAGTGAAGCAAATTCCGAAGACCTATCACTGAGAACTCCCTGCCCCTGAAATTAAAGGAGATTTAGCTTGATCGCTTCAGATATCACCTGGCTTTGTATCTGAGAGATGGTCAAAGGGGAGAAAGGCAATCTGAGGTACCAAGTGTTCCACCTGATTTAAAGCTTCATAAATTCGAAGCAACACTTTAAATTGCACTAGGAAATGAACTGGAAGATAGTGCAGATTACTGGACACTAGTGTAATGTGAGAAAACCCCTTCAAAGAGGTTGTGATATTTACTTCAGCTGAAATCGACAAATGCTTTTAAGGAGTAGCTGCACATACAAAGCATTAAAGTAATCAAATCTTGATCCAGGACTTTTTGTCACTTTCAGATCATAGCCCCATGATCAAGCATAAATGATAAAAAGCACTTGACCCCTATGTGGAAATCCAGATGTGGCTGAGGATCCCCAGACTACAAACTTCAATATCAAAAGGTGAGAAAACTTCCAGTTAAGGAAGTATTTTTCAGCTTTGCCAATTCCTCTCGTTGCTTTCCCCAATCTAGCAGCATAACCTAAAGTTTTGTTTTGGTTGAATCTCACCGGGATCACTTTTGCTTAAACCCCAATCATGGCAAGATATTGGGTAAAGCTGTCTACTTTCCATTAAAACACAGTTAGAACTGGATCATGAATAATCACCAAACTCAGAAACTGATTAATTAAGAATCACATAGTAAGATTTTCATCCTGCCTTTTAAGCAAGAAATATTGTTGACAGCAAGCCATTCTGGTGGTACACTATTCCGTTGGCTCCCTGTTCAACTCTGGATCCTCTTCAAGGTCCTGGTCTTAATGTTCAAGGCCCATAACAGGCTAGTGTCCAGTTAAGAGATCCTTTTTCCATCCGAGACCCACTAAGACAGCTGCATGCAATATGGGCAAAGTCCAAGGCAAATCTACTCATAGATAAAAGCATGATGCAAGACCTGCCATTTCCCTCAGTAATAAGGTCTGAATGGTAATCAGCCATCATTTCTTATGAAGAGAGGTTAAACTAAAGATAAAACAAAATGCAAACAAAGCATACTGAATCTATCAGTGAGTGGAGATGTTGATGCACACATTTTAGTAAAGTTCTTAATTTTGTACTTAACAGCTGTATAAAACAATGTTGGATACTTCAGAAATGCCTAAGCATTAGATAGAGGTATGTATCTTAATCATTCTACTAATCTGAGTATCCACCTTCTAACATGATGGGGAAACAGAAGATGCTTATTCCCGAAAAAGAACCAACAAAATACACAAAAAATCTCTACCACTTCCTTAGATGACATACATTTTTATTTTGGAGGTGAAGTCATTCAGTATCACGAGTTGACACCCAAGTTGCACAGAAAGAGATGCATGCAGCTATTGTAGTTCAGTCTACTCCTAGCAAAAATCCCTTCAATATAATTAATATAGTTTTTGGTATTTAACTAAAAAAGGGGGGGGAAGGCTAAGGAAATATGTGGCAAAAATGAATGTACTTTGTGTGAACACAAAACCAGAAATAACAGAAATTGGAAGCACAGCTGATTACTAAACACTTACATATCATTTAAGAAAAAGGGCCACAAAATTTTTTTTAGAAAAAAGCATGCAAGTAAACCAGATTGTCCACTTCACACAAAACAACATTTATCAAACATTTCTGCAAAGAAAATTGGTGAGAAACTCCAAGAACAGATGCTGGAATATGGCATCCTAAATTTACAGCCATGCTCTGCTTTAAACTTTTCCCCAACATAGCTAGCTTAAAATAAGTCTATTGGAGAGTAGTCTTTTAATTGTTCATGCCTTTTATGGAGGGTTCAGTGAAATAGCATTGTCCGGTCTTGGGATCTTCCAGAGAAGAATAATTCATTTAAACCCTCAAGTGCACCAACAGCCTGGCAGGCTACTGAAGGACAAAGATTATTTTTGAAGTAAATGTTTTATATGCTTTCCATATTAGTTTTGCATCTATTACTTTAACATTAAAATATTAACAAAATTACGACCTTTACCATTTGAAGAAAAAGTAAAACAAAACAAGGGGAACAGTAAGAACATGGGGGAAGTGCGACGCTGTAGCACTTCTGGTGAAGATGCTCTAAGCTGACAGGCGAGAGCTCTCCCATCGGCTTAGTTACTTCACCTCCCACGAGTGCATTATTCACACCCCAGAGTGACATAAGTTATACCGAAGTAAGTTCTGATGTGATCCCAGTTTCCCCAATTCCCATATATGTTTTTACCCAAATACAGATTGTACAATTAATTTGTCTAAGTTCTAGAATGCTGACAGACTGCTCTAATAAGCTCTGTAAATACAATCTGTAACCTGTCTTCTAGAAAAGAAGAGCATATACCTTCAACTATATGTTGTTTTTGGTCATTTAAGTTAATTAGATTCTAACCATCAAGTTAAATAATCCTACACAAACAAAGCTATTGTCTAGCAAACCAAAGATATAATATAGCAGGCTCCCCCAAAGGTAAGATTGCTGGTGTAGTTGCTCCAAAGAATGAGTATAAAGAAAATAAAAATAATCAAATGAATTTTAAAATTCAGTACGATTCTGTAAAACATTAATAGGAGCAGTCGGCAAAATTAGATTATTTTCAGATAGCCTATTTATTATTGTATTGTATTAGAAATCTCAACCTTAAACATATTTCTCTGTCTTGCTTTAAGGCTCATTATTACAATACTACCTTCAGAGTAAGGCAAGGATAAATATTTGGCTCTTGAGAACAGTCTTTGGGAAATGTACATTGTGTTTACTGTTATTTGATGATGAAATGTCAACAGACTAAAATATTTGTATAATAAATTATTCCATTCAATAAAAGCATCAATAGTTTGGCTGGTTTTAAAATATAATTTGCACTATAATGCACTGGAAGAAATATCCTTAATGTAAAAGCCTTGCCACGTACATTAGTCTATACTAAACCACAACCCCTTACCCCCACTTTAAAGTAATGTTAAAGGTCTGACAAAGCCACAACTGCAAGGAAATTCAGAGTTAAGACTAAAAATCTTTACATACCACTTTATGCCTAGGTACAGTAACTCACTGAGCATATTAAGGGTAGACCATTAATTCAGAACTCTCTGGCTTTCTGGGTTTAACATAAAAACATTCATGGCCAAGATTATCAAAATCTAGTGCCTACAGTTAGGCTTCTATGTACATGTTTGCACATCTAGATATAGGGTCTGTTTTTTAAAAAAAATGTTGAAGACTCATCAGCTTCACTAAGTTTATTTAAAAAAACATAGCTACAATTTAAACAAAAGACAGTAGAAAATACGGGGCAGACTGCAACTGGATAAAGGGACTGTGTGATAGGGGCTTTCCAAATCTATTAGAAGACAGTTTCTACCCTGACTAATACAGCCCAAAAGACAAATATGGCCTACATATGAAATCAGGATATAATGTGTAAGCATGGTGATCAGACTGCTGACAAAGCATACTTTTTAGTAGTATAATATTTATAAAAATAAAATGAATAAGAAGTTTTTGGCCTGCTACCCTCATCTTCCTCATCTCTCAGAAAAGCCAACTTCAATTTGAGTGTCCCCTTACCCCTCTCTCCCAATATTTGACCCCTTTCCTTCATATAATTGAGTGGTTCTCTCTGAGGTTGTTATTTGTGTCTCACAATAATCATATCAGGCCACGAAGTTCAAGAATGAATTTGGTGACTCTTGTGGGGTCCTCTGTAAGGGTTTGATCTAAAGTGTCAAATCCGAACATTTGCCTTACAACATTACAGTCAAAGGCATTAAAGCCTGCTCCCGACACAACTTGCAGAGTTGATATATTTTAGTCCCATCTCTATTGATTTTCATTCCTACAGGGTGCCCTGTCCGTAATCTCACAATAGTCAGTGTTATTTTCTGAGATGCTTTGATATCAGAGGATCTTTTATCTTTGACCATTTATTTCAACTAAAATTTTCCTTCACTGGGAGGCACTATCCTTGAGCATTGTCATTCTTACCTGAGTTTCCAATCTTCCAACTTTGGCCAGCTTATCAGCTACCTCACTTCTGTACATACCAGCGTGTGATGGACTCTACTGAAAAGTCCATTCATTGCCTCGATATCTGAGCCTCCACACCTCCTAATGAACTGCATCAATAAGAGCATTCTGGTTTCTCCAAAAGGAACTGAGGATTGCCACCTGCAAGTCAACAAACACCACAACATCTGCCTCTATTTCTGCTCTGCTTATTTCTTGCACAGCAGTGAGAATAGCTTTCATTTCAGCCATATAATTTGAGAGGATATATCCCAAATAATACACTTTTTGTAACTCATTCCATTGGGCCACTGGATGAAGACACCACAACAACCATTCTTGAATGATATCTCTGATGAACTATCAGTTTACATGTGAATTTGACTGATACCATTGGATGGTCTTCTGCATTTTTCCTTAGTGTACCCTAGTCCATGTATTCCGTCTCTCCCTTGAAGGGAGAGACATTTACTAAAGTAAATACGTTTATGTGGAGGATTAACTGGACCTACAAGCTTCTTCATACACTCTACCCTCCTGACGTCAAATCTTCCTTTTCTTCAGTAGCCTTTACATATTTCAAAATAAGATGACTGTTTCAGCCTTGTTTTGATTTTCCCATTTCTGAACAGACCTGAGCAGTGATGACATTCAGGTGGGAACAAAGACAATTTCCATACTGAATTAGCGGTATTTTTCTACGGTTCTTAAGAGGTTGAATATCAGACTTTTGTTCACAAATTGCTGTTGGAGTGAATCTTACTGCTCCAGTTATCAAGTGAACTATAGATGACTGCTCAATGTTGAATTTGGCAATGTAACTAGGAGCAATATATGACCAAATAGGGGAGGCATATTCAAGTACTGGGCTAACTATCAAGCAGCATGCTGTTGTCAGTGTGCTAACACGTGTACCTCAATTGGTGCCAGTGATACTTCTTAAGAGATTCAGTCTCCACTCTGCTTTGACTGCCACCTTATTGACTTGTGGTCCAAACCTTAGTTCTGTGTCCAAGGTCACTGCAAGATATACTGGGTTCCTCTCTGCAGCAATACTTTCTCCATCCAATGTTGATTTTGGACTGTACTTGAACATCTTATGGTTTGTGGTGAAGTAGGTGGACTTTGTTTCTTCAGCTGGAATTTATGTTCATTTGCCCATCTAGTTACAATTTCCAAGTCTTCATTCAGTCTTACCTCATTACATCTGTTTCACAATCTGAGATATGAAGCACGGTATCATCTGCACACGTGTATACAGATGATTTCAAGCGTCCTGACAATGCAGAGGAGTATAGCAGGAAAAGAAGAGGAATTAGAACTGAGCCCTAAGGTAAGCAGCTGACTTAGTATCATACTCAGTCCTAGGCAACTCATTATTTTTAATCTAAATGTTTGGCATACGTTATGATCCAGATGAAAATGAATGATGCTTAGATCTTAAGCCAATTTACTGAAATCAGCAGTTTTATATAAGCCACTAATCAGCATGTTCATTTGTTCTTTGCAGCACATCCTGACAGTAAAACAAGAATCGGGACAGCACTAGCAAACAAAATTGACAGAATAATAGTAATTTGCATTATACCTGATCCTGCATTATATCTGAGATGCAGAACTTGTCTGTAGCAGATTTAAACCATAGGTAATGAGTGCTTCTTTGTAGCATACTCCCAAATATTCAGTAAAGCGATAGAGAAAAAATTGTTTGTAGAATAAAATGAGTTACAAGATGCTAATCAACTCATCTAAGAATTAAGTCCAAAAGAGAGTACTACTTCATATAAAGGAATTGTAAAAATTGTACAAAAAAAGGGACTGGATTGCAAATAGTTACCTTTGGATGGTTATTCAATATATTTATTACATATGATTTGGTGATCTCATCTGAAATCCTATTAGACATGTCCACATCACAAAACCATGGCATCTTATTGGAAGACTTAGCATAGAGGTCAAAGACTGAATGGGCATGGAGTCTGAATTTTCCATTCATCCCAACAGGTGATCACTCTTTCCGCATCAGAGAAGAACAGGAAAGGGAAACTAAATCCATTGCCATAAGTGCTCTGTGGTTAAATAGAATGTAATCAGTACAGTGCTGTCAACCCCAGCACAAAAGCAGAGTGAAATTCAGAAATTGCAAAATTTCAACATTGATTTTTGTCCCTGTCACACTGTTTGGAGTGGTTCATGACCATAAGTGCCACCCTCAGGCCAGACTGTCAAAAAGCAGGGAAGACACCTCAATCTGGTGGTATGTTATATAATCAGGAGTTCACATTTGTTACTAGGTTTGTGAAATCTAAAGCATTATACCAGTCTTATTATGGAGTCACAGGAAGTCCACTTGGGCACTCCAGTCTATCCCACCACCCAGGCAAGCTGGACTTAGTCATAAATGGTTACTTACACCAAAGCTCACAACATATATAGGTTACTCCCAGTCCCAAGAGACCAGTCACTTATATCCCATCTAAGACAATGTTGCTAGCCAATCCTTTAATAAACTAATTAACTATTAAATAAGAAAAGAAATGAGAGAGTTATTTGCAGGTTAAAGCAAACAAACATATACACATAAATAAGTTACGGTCTATGGTTCCAATAGGTGACAGAGATGTAATAATCTGTCAGCACTCAGTATCTTTTAGGGCTAACTCAAGTTGACCCTGGGGATCTCTGCTTTTGAGTCCTAGCTCCAGCCCTGAAAGAGCCCAAACAGCAAAGAGATGAAGAATTTTCATGTCAGCTATCTTTATTTCCTTCCTCCAGAATTCAAGTTCATGGGACAAGCTAACATACAGGTGAGCTAGTCTGGTTTTCATCTATGTATTTGTCAGCGTTCAGCTGATGCCTACAGCCATAGCAAGAGCTGGCACCAGGTCACAGTCCTGAAACATGACAAAAAGTTGAAATGTCGAAATTTTCCATAGAATGGAAAAAAATTGATTTGGAAAAACTGAAAATATTGTTTTGATATTTTTGATCATAATGTAGCATTTTCAAAATAGAAATGTTTTGCTTCAGTTTCCCAAATTGCTTTTCAGCATTAGACTGTCTTTGTCTACTGTCTTGTAAGAATGGTGGGTCTGGTCTCCATAGTCATGCAACTCCGGTGATGCTCCATGCAGAGGAAATACACTGTGGGAGATGCAGTCCCCTCAGAAGCCCGGCCCATAGCAGAAAATGTGGGTTGGAACAACTCCAGTAAAATAATGTTGTTCAATTTTTTTTGCGTGGATTCAAAATTAAACATTTTGGGTCAGTTTAAAGAAAAATATTTCGATACTGGTCAAGCCTACCCAAAATGAATTTTTTCATTTCTATATTCCCAATGGAAAATGGACATTTTTTTGAAAAGTCAAAATCTTTTCCTGCGAAAAATTTCAATTTTGTGGAAACTGCATTTTCTGTTGAAAAATCATTAGACAGAAAATTCCCAACCAGCTCCACCCAGCATCTCTCACCTGCAGGAAATTCCCCTATTTTTTTAAGCAAAGAGAATGATAGGTGAAATCAATTTTTCATTATTCTATCTTGTGGCAGTGGAGTGTGCATTGGCATTCTATCTCCATTACAGTCTGATGTGTAGCCTTCTTGCCTATCAGATTTCCAGCTTTTGCTAAACTTTTGTTATTGCATATACTTAGAGGTCTGAATTACCAGCCTGTGATTTGCCTTGCCAAATTAAAAAAGGCTACAAGACCCAGTGTTATCAGTTATTTACTTTCCACAAAGATTATTGGCATTATCAGAGTTCTTCACCTCCAGAAACTCAAGGTCAAGCCAACAAAAAATAAATTTAATGAAAAACGGCAGCAGCATAGTTAAAAATAAACAAACAAGCAAACAAAACAAAAACCCAAACCAAACCAACAACCTGTAAACTTTGTATCACCATGTAAGTATGAAACATTTATGGCCAGATCCTTGGGTTTCGTGAGGCTATTTTGCACTTCATTGACGGCTACTTTGGCTGAAAGTCCCACATAAAATATCCAAGGCAAATTATCCCAGTGTGTAGGTGATTCTCTAGTTGCATGGGGCTAATATAATGACTTATACTATTGCTGAGGCAGAAGTGAAAAGGAAGCATGGATATGTGTGTGTGTGTGATGGGGCTGCTCCTATGTTATCTCAATTCTGGCCTATATTTTCAATCTCTTGTGGCTCCTACAGGTTAGTGTAAGTCATAACAGCCCTCAGGCAACGATAAGAAGCATGAGGTGAACTTTACTTCACGTTTGCACACTGCCCCTGGACTTATATCCTGAGGATCTAACTCTGCATTAAAACCAATTCTGTATTTTCTTTTTACTGACTATGGGACCACAGTGCATTAAAATTACTTTTGTTTAAGGTAAAAGGGTAGCAATATACATTTAATAATCTCACTCTCCCACAGCAATTTGTGATTAACACAATTCTGTTTTTAATTATACTTCTATGATTGTCACCTGAATTCCATGAGTGCAAATGCTTTCTTTTCAGATTTTGTTTCATCATATTTTCAATTCAATGCATAAAAGGAATTTTAAATATTTATTTTGGGGTATTTTGTACTTTTATTAGTTTTGTAAACCAAACAAATTGTACAGCTTACTTTTACTGTATGAGTTGATTCCATATGTGCCAAATCAACATGAGCATGCAGAGCAACTTTTATTACAGAACAAACTAAATTTTGCAAGATATTGCTCCAAGTAAAGAGAAAGTGGCACATTTTATGAATGACTGATTTTAAGAGTAAAAAACAATGAAAGGCACTTTTGAAATGAATATTTTTATAATAAATGTATGGCTTAGTAAAAAGGCAAAAGCTAACATTTATTTCTTATGGCTCTATCTAGTGTGACAGTGTTGGGCTAGATGGCTACAGAAGAGTGATAGAAGGCAGATATATTAGCCCCAGGTTAAGTAGGCCCCTTTTCCCTGGGTAAGGTAACTGGGAAGGTTCCAGAACAATCAGGAACTTTCTGAAAACAATTAAGGCAGACAGGCTGATTAGAACACCTGCGGCCAATCAAGAAGCTGCTAGAATCAATTAAGACAGGCAAGCTAATCAAGGCACCTGGGTTTAAAAAGGAGCTCATTTCAGTTTGTGGTGCGCGTGTGAGGAGCTGGGAGCAAGATGCGCAAGAAGCTGAGAGTGAGAAGGCGTACTACTGGAAGACTGAGAAGTACAAGCATCAGACATCAGAAGGAAGGTCCTTTGGCGAGAATAAAGAAGGTGTTGGGAGGAGGCCATGGGGAAGTAGCCCAGGGAGTTGTAGCTGTCACGCAGGTGTTATAGGAGCCACTGTAGACAGCTGCAATCCACAGGGCCCTGGGCTGGAACCCAGAGTAGAGGGCGGGCCCGGGTTCCCCCCATCCCCCCAACTCCCTGCTTGATACTGGAGGAGTTGACCTGGACTGTGGGTTCCACCAGAGGGGAAGGTCTCTGGCATGTTCCCTGATCCACTAAGTGTATCAGCGGAGACTGCAGGGACTGTTCTTTTTCCTTTTCCCCATGCTGGCCAGTGATGAGGCTAACTGAGTGAACGGCAGATTTGAGCCATAAAAGTGGCCAAACTGAGGGCTGCCATGAACCTCTGAGGTAAGCAAATCTGCCAATAAGCACAGGACCCACCAAGGCAGAGGAGGAACTTTGTCACACTAGAGAAAATGTTATGTGGTCCTTCTGTATGTAACACAGGCTCTTTCTCATCTTTTCAACCTATTCTATAGCCATTTGGTGGAATGCTCTTGCACGGCCAGAAGGTCCTCTATGGCTCACATGCCATGGAGTCAAGAAAAACACAGAAAATCACTACAAAACCAAGAAGATCCCTCCCACTGTTGAGTTATCACTAGTGTTTAAAACCTGGAACTCTGGATTCTCAGCAGAGACCTCTGCTACTTGAGCTAAAGGAGTAACTGATATCCTCTATGTGAACCAGCCTCTAGTAGGTATTTAGCATACTTTTTTAGTTGGTTACACAACTATTTATCAGACTGCAGTAGAATGCTGGAGATCAGGAATCCTTGGCAATATTCCTGGTTCAGGAAGAGGAGTATGTTCTTGTAGTTAGAGCAACAGTTACAGACAGGATAGAAAGAAAAGGAGTACTTGTGGCACCTTAGAGACTAACAAATTTATTTGAGTATAAGCTTTCGTGAGCTACAGCTCACTTCATTGGATGCATTCAGTGAATGCTTTGAGCTTATGCTCAAATAAATGTGTTAGTCTCTAAGGTGCCACAAGTACTCCTTTTCTTTTTGCGAATACAGACTAACATGGCTGCTACTCTGAGACAGGATAGACAAACTCATAGATTTGGTACATCCATTCTAAGCCCTGGTCTACACTAGGACTTTAGGTCGAATTTAGCAGCGTTAAATCGATGTAAACCTGCACCTGTCCACACGATGAAGCCCTTTATTTCGACTTAAAGGGCTCTTAAAATTGATTTCCTTACTCCACCCCTGACAAGTGGATTAGCGCTTAAATCGGCCTTGCCGGGTCGAATTTGGGGTACTGTGGACACAATTCAACGGTATTGGGCTCCGGGAGCTATCCCAGAGTGCTCCATTGTGACTGCTCTGGACAGCACTCTCAACTCAGATGCACGATTGTTTGCCTTTGCTCTGACGCAGGGAGGGGCGACTGACGACACGGCTTACAGGGTTGGCTTACAGGGAGCTAAAATCAACAAAGGGGGTGGCTTTAACATCAAAGAGTATTTCAGGCAGGACTTCACGGAGGGTCCCAGTAAGAAATGGTGCACCTAAGTTATTGTTCTTATTGGAACAAGGAGGTTAGTCTGGCCTCTGATTGATACATGGCTAGATTTACCTCAATGCACCTTCTCTGTGAGTGACTGCAGTGTGACCTAGAGGAATGAGTCCCCTAGACGGGGGGCAAGGGGAGCAGTTTGCAAATGAGTACAAAACAAATCTGGTCTATTTCTGGTTTTGATCCACTCCATCTATCCTTTACATCTTTGGCTGGCAGCAGACGGTGCAGAAGGACTGCATGCCATCCACATTTCATGGCTGCTCGGCAGAAGATGGTACAATAGGACTGCTAGCCATCCTCATCTCTTGCCTGCCCGGCAGAAGATGATGCAATAGGACTGCTAACAATCCGTATCACCTGCCTGCTCACCATAAGATGGTTCAACAGGACTGACTGCAGGACTAAAGAGAATGACTTGATCAAGTCACTCCACATTTAGTCCCTGCGCCCATGTCTGCCCAGGCGCTCCTGATCGACCTCACACAGGCGACCAGGAGCACCTCGGACATGACGATGACGGCTACCAGTCCTATTGCACCGTCTGCTGCCACAAGGCAATGGGTTGCTGCTGCTGTGTAGTAATGCAGTACCACGTCTGCCAGCACCCAGGAGACATACGGTGACAGTGAGCTAAGCGGGCTCCATGCTTGCCGTGGTATGGCGTCTGCACAGGAAACGCAGGAAAAAAGGCGCAAAACAATTGTCTGCCCTTGCTTTCACGGAGGGAGGGAGGGAACGGGGGCCTGACGATATGTACCCAGAAGCACACGCGACAATGTTTTAGCCCCATCAGGCATTGGGATCTCAACCCAGAATTCCAATGGGCAGCGGAGACTGCGGGAACTGTGGGATAGCTACCCACAGTGCAATGCTCCAGAAGTCGACTCTAGCCTCGGTACTGTGGAAGCACTCCGCCAAGTTAATGCACTTAGAGCATTTTCTGTGGGGACACACACACTTGAATATATAAAACTGATTTCTAAAAAAACAACTTCTATAAATTCGACCTAATTTTGCAGTGTAGACATACCCTTAGATGTATTGTGGCTGACTAGATATGATTTAGGTCTCCAAATTAGAGAACTGGAAGTTACTTTGTGCAAACTTTCAGTTAGCTTTTTTGTTTAATGGGGGAATTATTCTTGGCCGACCAACAGAGTGAGGCCTTGCTCAATAATAGTAAGAATGCTCAAGTGCATAGAAATATAAACAGCAGCCAGTAGAGGTCATCCCAGAACTCATGGTCTTCTGATGCCTAGCTTAGAGCACTTTATCCTAGGCTACAATGTATTTGGATGAGGACACACATACATGACATGGTGGTGCACAGGCAGCCCAATTCAGCTAAAATGTGGAATGCTCTATAAGATTTAGCACCTTTGATGGTCAATGTGTTCTCACCTGAGCTATCTACAAATACTGGTAGCATGTGGGCTTCATCTCAGATTGTCTATGGCTTGCAGAATATATACACAAATCCTGCTCCAGTACACTAGATGTTGCTAAAGTGTATATAGTTTAGCACTACACATGCCTTCTCAAATAAAGTACTGCAGTATATTTCTGTCTTCAATAGATTTTTCTGATCATACTCACTGTCATTTACTACCAACTTTCTTTTTTTTTTTTAGTGTGCTGGTATGCCACTTACTAATTCATGCATCCCACTCTATTTCCTGTCAGACTTTGGGTTTTGTCCACATTTTACTACAAAGGAACAACAGAATTATCCAATTCTGCGTGGGAGCTAAAAAATGGCTTAGATTATTACCTATCATTTCTTTAATGCAGTAGGGGCTAGAGCCCTTGATTAAGGCTCCATTGTGTAATCTGTACACAAAGATATGGAAAGATGGTTCCTGCCCCAAATTGTTGCACAACCCTAAAAATACATATGCTACTGAAATAAATATACAGGGGCAAAATAATATATTCAATGATAGTTTTAGTGGCTGCAAGCAGAAATTTTTTGATATAAGATCTGACAACAGCCCATTATCTTAAAAATAATTTGAAAATATTATCTGATGCCAATAAGAAGTGCTAAGAAATGGGTCAAGAGTTATCTGTCCATTTCAATAAATTTCATCAACTCTCTTTTGTAACTGTTGTACCACTAGAACAAAATGAAAAACTTCGGTGGTGCTCTGTTTTATCTTCTTCTTACTCTATAAATGAATTTATATGACCCACTTCTTTCTTTAATTTCCACATATAAGGTGTAATGTGTAATGGTGTAAATTGGAATGGCGGCACTGACATTAGTGAAGCTACTTCTATTTACATTAGCTGAGAATAAGTGTCCTAGAATTTAAGCATACTTTTCAGTATATTGAGGCTTGTTCTTCAGAAATATATTGATCATCATCAGGATCTTAGCTATGACATTAGTTTTTGATAAGTATCACTTGACTGACACTAAAAGAAAGTTGTTTGTTTTTATGTCATACTTAATAATACACATTTTGCAAAGTACTCCATGATATTCAAATTAGTGTTTAGTCAAATTTATACTGGGAGTGATGATTGAAAATTCTGATATTCTCTGAAAGAGTAGATCAATTTGATTTCAGAAAACCAACACTACTCTGTGACACAACCATGCAAACAGATCTATGTTTTAAAGTCCTCTGGCTGTAACTTAAAGGGTAAATCAACCAAGCATGAAAATTGAGACTTGGTACTACAAAATGCAAATCCCCATTCTGCTGTTTCTCTTCTGGATTAATGAAGTACATTGCATCCTGTATTCACAGATTCCAAGGACAGAAGGAGCACATGTGATTATCTAGTCTGATCTTCCATATAACCTAGGCCATAGAACTTTCCAAAAAAATTCCGAGATCATTTCTTTTAGAAAAATATCCACTCTTGATTTACAAATTGTCAGCGATGGAGAATCTACCACGACCCCTGGTAAATTGTTATAGTGGTTAATTACTCTCTCTGATAAAAATGTATGCCTCTTTTCCAACCTGAATTTGTCTAGCTTCAACTTTCAGTCATTGGATCATGTTATATCTTTCCCTGCTAGACTGAAGAGCCCATTATTGAATATCTGTTCCCAGTGTAGGTACTTACAGACTAATCAAGAGTCTGGGGACCTGACTAAATATGCATAGACTACCTTGGTTGAAAGGCAGGTAACAATTATCTAAAGGGGTTGTTGCTTGCCAGACCTAGTTTTATTAAAACACAGCCACAAGAAACCTCTATTTGTGGCATGAACCGCTCTATTGATGTCCTAATATTTGAACATGGACAAGTAACTATCCAGATGTTTTTAAAATAGGATACAGACATAGGTCAAGAATTTTGCTATTCAATTTCCAAATTTCTGGCTCTTTTAGGTATTTGGCCCTTTTCTTTTCTTTGTCCATTCTTTGAAATCCATAGCTCTCCTTTTATACTAAGAGTGATGACGAGCAGTAATCTCCATACTCGTTTTTTTCTTTATTTCCTTTTAAATAGATGACACACCAAAGACTATTGTAGCTCCCATAGGCACTCTTGACTTCTGGCTATGAGCATTATGCTGACAAGTGATGCTTATCAGTATTCTAAGCATTGGCAGATGAGATGTTAGCCATGTCCCCTACATTCACCTGCTGTTCTAAGTCAATCTTACCTAGTAGTAGTGCCTAGTAAGTGACTACATATATTTTCCTGCTCCACAAGAGCTACTGCTCAAAGGTCCCCTCCCTAACTGGTATCTGCTGGGAGAGCATGATATCTGCTGGGAGAGCAATACAGCGGTGCATAGACAATCCAGGAAGTTTTTGGAAAGCGTAGAGGACAATTTCCTGGTGCAAGTGCTAGAGGAGCCAACTGGGGGGAGAGCTTTTCTTGACCTGCTACTCACAAACTGGGAAGAATTAGTAGGGGAAGCAAAAGTGGATGGGAATCTGGGAGGCAGTGACCATGAGTTGGTTGAGTTCAGGATCCTGACACAGCGAAGAAAGGTAAGCAGCAGGATACGGACCCTGGACTTCAGGAAAGCAGACTTCGACTCCCTCAGGGAACGGATGGGTAGGATCCCCTGGGGGACTAACATGAAGGGGAAAGGAGTCCAGGAGAGCTGGCTGTATTTCAAGGAATCCCTGTTGAGGTTACAGGGACAAACCATCCCCATGTGTCGAAAGAATAGTAAATATGGCAGGCGACCAGCTTGGCTTAACGGTGAAATCCTAGCGGATCTTAAACATAAAAAAGAAGCTTACAAGAAGTGGAAGGTTGGACATATGACCAGGGAAGAGTATAAAAATATTGCTTGGGCATGTAGGAATGAAATCAGGAGGGCCAAATCGCACCTGGAGCTGCAGCTAGCGAGAGATGTCAAGAGTAACAAGAAGGGTTTCTTCAGGTATGTTGGCAACAAGAAGAAAGCCAAGGAAAGCATGGGCCCCTTAATGAATGAGGGAGGCAACCTAGTGACAGAGGATGTGGAAAAAGCTAATGTACTCAATGCTTTTTTTGCCTCTGTCTTCACTAACAAGGTCAGCTCCCAGACTGCTGCGCTGGGCATCACAACATGGGGAATAGATGGCCAGCCCTCTGTGGAGAAAGAGGTGGTTAGGGGCTATTTAGAAAAGCTGGACGTGCACAAGTCCATGGGGCCGGACGAGTTGCATCCGAGAGTGCTAATGGAATTGGCGGCTGTGATTGCAGAGCCATTGGCCATTATCTTTGAAAACTCGTGGCAAACGAGGGAAGTCCCGGATGACTGGAAAACGGCTAATGTAGTGCCAATCTTTTAAAAAAGGAAGAAGGAGGATCCTGGGAACTACAGGCCAGTCAGCCTCACCTCAGTCCCCGGAAAAATCATGGAGCAGGTCCTCAAAGAATCAATCCTGAAGCACTTACATGAGAGGAAAGTGATCAGGAACACTCAGCATGGATTCACCAAGGGAAGGTCAAGCCTGACTAATCTAATCGCCTTCTATGATGAGATTACTGGTTCTGTGGATGAAGGGAAAGCAGTGGATGTATTGTTTCTTGACTTTAGCAAAGCTTTTGACACGGTCTCCCACAGTATTCTTGTCAGCAAGTTAAAGAAGTATGGGCTGGATGAATGCACTATAAGGTGGGTAGAAAGTTGGCTAGATTGTCGGGCTCAACGGGTAGTGATCAATGGCTCCATGTCTAGTTGGCAGCCGGTGTCAAGTGGAGTGCCCCAGGGGTCGGTCCTGGGGCCGGTGTTGTTCAATATCTTCATAAATGATCTGGAGGATGGTGTGGATTGCACTCTCAGCAAATTTGCGGATGATACTAAACTGGGAGGAGTGGTAGATATGCTGGAGGGCAGTGATAGGATACAGAGGGACCTAGACAAATTGGAGGATTGAGGCAAAAGAAATCTGAGGAGGTTCAATAAGGATAAGTGCAGGGTCCTGCACTTAGGACGGAAGAACCCAATGCACAGCTACAGACTAGGGACCGAATGGCTAGGCAGCAGTTCTGCGGAAAAGGACCTAGGGGTGACAGTGGACGAGAAGCTGGATATGAGTCAACAGTGTGCCCTTGTTGCCAAGAAGGCCAATGGCATTTTGGGATGTATAAGTAGGGGCATAGCGAGCAGACCGAGGGACGTGATCGTCCCCCTCTATTCGACATTGGTGAGGCCTCCTCTGGAGTACTGTGTCCAGTTTTGGGCCCCACACTACAAGAAGGAGGGGGATAAATTGCAAAGAGTCCAGCGAAGGGCAACAAAAATGATTAGGGGACTGGAACACATGACTTATGAGGAGAGGCTGAGGGAACTGGGATTGTTTAGTCTGCAGAAGAGAAGAATGAGGGGGGATTTGATAGCTGCTTTCAACTACCTGAAAGGTGGTTCCAGAGAGGATGGTTCTAGACTATTCTCAGTGGTAGAAGAGGACAGGACAAGGAGTAATGGTCTCAAGTTGCAGTGGGGGAGGTTTAGGTTGGATATTAGGAAAAACTTTTTCACTAGGAGGGTGGTGAAACACTGGAATGCGTTACCTAGGGAGGTGATAGAATCTCCTTCCTTAGAAGTTTTTAAGGTCAGGCTTGACAAAGCCCTGGCTGGGATGATTTAATTGGGGATCGGTCCTGCTTTGAGCAGGGGGTTGGCCTAGATGACCTCCTGAGGTCCCTTCCAACCCTGAAATTCTATGATTCTAACTTGTACCTTAGCCTGAGTTATTGGTGCCTATGAACTGGGGAAATCTGTCTGAAACTAGGGCCTGGTCTATGCTACCAAGTTAGGTTGAAGTAAGCTGCCTTATGTCAACCTAATGCATGTGTCTACACTTAAATTTGTCTCCCACTGATGTAAGTGCCCTGTTACAGTGACACAGTAACACCACCTCCCCAGCTGGCACTCAGCCAGTTCATCTATGTACTGAAGTTGATGCAATGCAGGTGTAGACAATGAGTCACTTATGTCAACCATAACAGTCCTTCGGGCAATCTCCCTCAATGCCTGACACGGATTGCTGTGGTTACAATTGTGAACTCCAATGACTGGGGTGATCTAGACTGGAAGGGTTCACCTTCCTTTAAAGCCCACTGACCAGTAGCAATCTGGTGTTGTAAATTTCCTCAGGGCATTTGCCACTTCCTTCTCCTCTGTCAGTGCAGTTCTCATTTTGGTGTCCCTGCACTGGAGCAAGCTTGGTACACAGATCCAGCAGTGTGGACTTGCACATTCAAGTTCTGTAGCCATCACTCATAAACCCAAACCTGAATTACGATGTAATCCCACCAGTCAATGCTCATTTCTCAGGCCCAGAAGTGGCATTCCCCCATCTACAGCTGCTTTGTGAACACCACCAATAACCTTGAATTGGTTTTCACTATGTCCCCCTTGTCCTCCAAGAAATAGTCATTTTTGCTGCTGATTTGGCTCCTCTTACAACTCTGCAAATACTGGTGGATCATGTGTCCTGTGCATACAACACTTATGACAATAATGCAAAGCTGTGTGGGCTCCATGCTTCTGTCAGAAATGGCAGACAGCAAGGAGGCCCACGTGAGTTCATGGAATTTTTTAAAAAGGTGCAAAAGTTATGGGATATAAATGACATTATGGTATGGACACAGTTGGATGCTGGGAGGTTGACCCCTTGCTCCCAGTAACCCCTACGCAACTCACTTCTGCCCCACCACACATTGCCAAAGTTTTCCAAGAGGCAGTGCGCAAGACTGTGGCGGGTTGCACACTGGGATACTTACTTATGGTGTACAGACAAAAGCACTCCTGGTGAGTACGTGCAGTGCTGACACAAGGAGCCAAGTATGCACATGAACAAGCGATATACTAACTCCAGCCACTTTATGCCGACATTACTTGTATCAATTGAAGTTTGTAACGGAGAGATGGCCTAGATCAGTGCTACTCAAAGTGGTGGTCCACGGACCAGTGCCGGTCCGCGAACCATCGGCTGCCGGTCTGCGCGCACATTGGAAAAAAAAATTGCCGGTCCCCCACATCAGATAGCTTGAGAAGCACTGGCCTAGATGACAGACTACCGCAATGAAAGGTGGCACACATTAACCCAAGGGACAGCTTTTCTAATAGGCACAGACTGTATGTCATGCTGGTCTGAGGACTGGTTACCAAGAGCCACAAGGAAAGACCCTGCACTGGGGACAATGTTAGCTACTGCTCTCATTTCATGGCAACTCCCAGTGACAGAAGGGAGAAAGAAGAGATCATGGGCAGACCATTACTTTCCTCTAATGTAGAATCTATTGTTCCCTTCACATATCTGCTCTGCATTTTGTTCAGCCTTTGTCCTTAAGATGGATTCATAAGCAGCGCAAGACCACCTTCCTTAGGGGCTGTGCTTCCTCTTTTCTTTTGCTGGCGGCAGCTTAGATATGCTCCCTATCACCTGGCCCTATTCTACTGCTACTGTTCCCTTACTCTCCAGTTTGCAGCTATCTGTTAGGTGCATAACTTGCTGCTGCTATCCAAGTTTCAGCCATTTGTAGAACTCCCAGTCAGTTGGTTCAGGGCTACCAGTGACCATACTCTGTAGTCACCTGGGTCCCCCCTCATTGGTGATGAGCTGGAGGACTTTGATACAGGCTTCTCTACTTTGGAATGGTGGAGAAAAGCTACCCTTAAACAATCGTATTAAATGAGGATATTGATATAAAAGGCATCACAGAAACTTGGTGGAATGAGGATAATCAATGGAATACAGTAATAGCAGGGTACAAACTATATCGGAAGGACAGAACAGGTCATGCGGAGGGGGGGGAGGGAGTGGCACTATATGTGAAAGAAAGCGTAGAATCAAGTGAAGTAAAAATCATATCTGAATCAAACTGTACCATAGAGTCTCTATGGATAGAAATTCCATGCTCTAATAATAAGAATTTAGTGGTAGGGATATATTACAGACCACCTGACCAGGATGGTGATAGTGACTGTGAAATGCTCAGGGAGATTAGAGAGGCTATTAAAATAAAAAACTCAACAATAATAATGGGGGATTTCAATTATCCCCATATTGACGAGGTACATGTCACCTTAGGATGCGATGCAGAGATAAAGTTTCTTGACACCTTAAATAACTGCTTCTTGGAACAGCTGGTTCTGGAAGCCACCAGAGGAGAGGCAATTCTTGATTTGGTCCTAAGTGGAGCACAGGATCTCGTCCAAGAGGTGAATATAGCTGGACCCCTTGGTAATATAATTACCATAATATAATTAAATTTACTATCCCTGTGGCAGGAAAAACATCACAGCGGCCCAACACTGTAGGATTTAATTTCAGAAAGGGGAACTACATAAAAACAAGGAGGTTAGTTAAAACAGAAATTAAAGACTACAATGCCAAAAGTGAAATCTCTGCAAGCTGCGTGGAAACTTTTTTAAGACACCATAATAGAGGCTCAACTTAAATGTATACCCCAAATTAAAAAACATAGTAAGAGAACCAAAAAGAGCCACCATGGCTAAACAACAAAGTAAAAGAAGCAGTGAGAGGCAAAAAGGCATTCTTTAAAAAGTGGAAGTTAAAGCCTAGTGAGGAAAATAGAAAGGAGCATAAACACTGGCAAATGAAGTGTAAAAATACAATTAGGAAGTTCAACAAAGGATTTGAGGAACAGTTAGCCAAAGACTCAAAAAGTAATAGCAATTTTATTTTAAGTACATCAGAAGTAGGAAGCCTGTTAAACAACCAGTGGGGCCACTGGACGATCGAGGTGCTAAAGGAGCACTCAAGCACAATAAGGCCACTGCGGAGAAACTAAATGAATTCTTTGCATTGGTCTTCATGGCTAAGGACGTGAGGGAGATTCCCAAACTTGAGCTGTTCTTTTTAGGTGACAAATCTGAGGAACTGTCCCAGATTAAGGTATTATTAGAGGAGGTTTTGGAACAAATTGATAAATTAAAACACCAATAAATCACTGGGACCAGATGGTATTCACCCAGGAGTTCTGAAGGAACTCAAATGTGAAACTGCAGAACTACTAACTATAATCCGTAACCTATCATTTAAATCATCTTCTGTACCAGATGACTGGAGGATAGCTAATGTGATGCCAATTTTTAAAAAGGGCTCCAGAGGTGATCCCGGCAATTACAGGCCTGTAAGCCTGACTTCAGTACTCGGCAAACTGGTTGAAACGATAATAAAGAACAATATTGTCAGACATATAGATGAACATAATTTGTTGAGAAAAAGTCAAGATGGTTTTAGTAAAGGGAAATCATGCCTCATCAATTTACTAAAATTCTTTGAAGGGGTCAACAAGCATGTGGACCAAGGGGATCCAGTGGATATAGTTTACTTAGATTTTCAGAAAGCCTTTGACAAGGTCTCTCACCAAAGGCTCTTACGCAAAGTAAGCTGCCACGGGATAAGAGGGAAGGTGCTCTCATAGACTGGTTAAAAGATAGGAAACAAAGTGTAGGTATAAATGATCAGCTTTCAGAATAGAGAGAGGTAAACAGTGCTGTCCCCCAAGGGTTTGTTCTGGGACCAGTCCTATTCAACATATTCATAAGTGATCTGGAAAAAGGGGTAAACAGTGAGGTGGCAAAATTTGCAGATGATACAAAATTACTAAAGATAGTTAAGACCCAGGCAGACTGAGAAGAGTTACAAAAGGATCTCTCAAAACTGGGTGACTGGACAACAAAATGGCAGATGAAATTTAATGTTGATAAATGCAAAGTAATGCACATTCGAAAGCATAATCCCAACTATACATATAAAATGATGGGGTCTAAATTAGCTGTTACCACTCAAGAAAGAGATCTTGGAGTCATTGTGGACAGTTCTCTGAAAACATCCACTCAATGTGCAGCAGCAGTCAAAAAAGCAAACAGAATTCTGGGAATCATTAAGAAAGGGATAGATAATATGACAGAAAATATCATGTTGCCGCTATATAAATCCATGGTATGCCCACATCTTGAATATTATGTGCAGATGTGGTCACCCCCATCGCAAAAAAGATATACTGGAATTGGAAAAGGTTCAGAAAAGGGCAACAAAAATGATTAGGGGTATGGAACGGCTTCCATATGAGGAGAGATTGATAAGACCTGGACTTTTCAGCTTGGAAAAGAGATGGCTAAGGGGAGATATGATTGAGGTCTATAAAATCATGACTGGTGCAGAGAAAGTAGATAAGGAAGTGTTGTTTACTACTTCTCATAACACAAGAACTAGGGGTCACCAAATGAAATTAATAGGCAGCAGGTTTAAAACAAATAAAAGCAAGTATTTCTTCACATAATGGACAGTCAACCTGTGGAACTCCTTGCCAGAGGATGTTGTGAAGGCCAAAATCATAACAGGGTTCAAAAAGGAACTAGTTAAATTAATGGAAGATAGGTCCATCAATGGCTATTAGCCAGGATGGGCAGGAATGGTGTCCCCAGCCTCCGTTTGCTGGAAGCTGGGAATAAGCAACATGATGGATCACTTGAGGATTACCAATTCTGTTAATTTCCTCTGGGGCACCTGGCCCTGGCCACTGTCAGAAGACAGGATACTGGGCTAGATGGCCCCTGGGTCTGACCCAGTAGGGCCATTCTTATGTTCTCATGTAATATTCCAGATGTTGCTGCTGGAGCAGCCCAACTATTATTCCCTAGACACAGCCCCTACACTTTGTGGCCTTCCTGCCCTGTAGCAAGATGAAGAGCTCAGGCTGTCAACATGTGTAATCAGGAACATTCTAAGACTCTACTGATAACTTTTCACATATACCCTCTGTGCAATGCCAGTCGTTGCAACTAAGAGTCAGAATCTACTACTCATAGGTCAGTTAATTGCTGGCTGAGCCCAGGAAGGGGAAAGAGGAGCCCAGCACCAACCTGCTAGAGGAGGAATAGTGCTCTCTGCACAGGCAGGGAGTAGTTTTCACTGTATAGTGCTTATACTGTGTACTTTAGGAATGAATGAGAGTTAAATATCTAAACTAAATTAGAAGTGAAATTATATGTGTTTTCTTTGGAAAACGCCAGTTTCTAGATATTTCCCACTGAACAATTTAAGATTGTTCTTGAACTACCTATAAAATGCATCTACTGATTTTAAATCCAGGGCAAGAGACTAACAAAATTCCCAAAGACAAATGAAACACATTTAAAAAAGTAAAATATTTACTGTAGCTATCTAGGCATCAAAATTAGCCAAACCCCCACCCCCAGACATAAAGTGTGAATTTTGCTTGGCTGTGTAAACCTAGTAGTCGGCAAAACTGGAAAAAACTGTGTTATACTTCATTGGTACTGAACCAATACTTTAGTACAACAGTCCCCATTTAAAAAAAGTAAGGATACATCAAAACTATTGACTTAAAAGGTTAAGTGTTAGTCTTTTTGTAGCTGATAAATGTAGAGCTAATGTAATCAGTGGTTGTAAGAGGTAATGCCATCAGCTGACTGCCCTGACCTGGGCTTCTAGTTTTCACAAGAGTAAGATTTAAGAAAGATGTCGATTCTAGGTCTTTTGACCTAGATAGGACCTTGTTAGTGCCAGCCTAGTGTTCTGGTAAACACACTGAGAAATTTCAGCTCAAATCAGTAACATCTGCAATTCACTAATACAACACATGGCTTTAAAATTAAAAGGCATTGTGATCAAGTGCTTCAGGATATTTTAACAGTTAAAAGAGAATGCTGTCAGATAAAACATTTAGGTAATTTGCTTCCATGTTTTTTTCCTTTTTAAAAAAAACTGGACAAATTCAATTGCATTATATTTCTTAAAAAAAAACGCAGGAAAAACAAAAATCCAGTTAATTATTTCATGGCTGACTGATCTAAGGGAAATGAGAATCTTGTATGTTTCCCTACAACATGTGTCATCTATTAGATAGGTAGGTTTTACTAGTTCAAACTGAGTAAGACTAAAATTAATTAGAAAGCAGTTTAAATTACAAGCTAAATACAATAAAATGTAATAAAAACAGCAAATGACATTTAGGTCATTAATAATATTTCTTATATAATATTGTATTGATTATTGCCGCTTACTATGATAACAAGCTTTATACGTTGTTGAATTAACTGTAACCCTAAATGCAGCAGCTAGAATACTTTGACACTCACATATTTAATAATACATCAGATTGGTTCCTTTTACAATTTGAAACTTCTTAGGTTCTCATTAATGCTACTCAATTTATAAGTGAATCTGGACAGTTTGTAGGCCAAGAGGCATCTATCATTCTTCCTTATATAACATAACTGAACTCCCCAACTACCAGTTTTAAAGTAATTAAGACATGGAGATGTATCAATGAAATTATTAATTACTTCAACATCTATAGTCAGTGCTGGGAATTTAAATTAAATGAAAAGCTCAAATCCCTAAACAGCCACAGGTTTCAGAGTAACAGCCGTGTTAGTCTATATTTGCAAAAAGAAAAGGTGTACTTGTGGCACCTTAGAGACTAACCAATTTATTTGAGCATAAGCTTTCGTGAGCTACAGCTCACTTCATCAGTAATCTTCACTCAGTGATAGGAAACAGCATGGAAAACTATCAGAACTTCTTTAATTCAGCAGTAAAAATAAATATGGAAACAAACAAACAAAAGTACATCTCTCTCTAATGTTTGTTTCTGTGTATATATGTGTGCGCGTATATGTTGGTCAAACCTACCCAAAAGAAAGAAGGTCCCTGCTTATAGCTTTCTGAACAGTTTTGTTTTCTACCCGACACCTTTCACCAGCAGGAAATTAATCTATATTAAAAAAATAAGGAAGCGATGAAGAAATTAAATGATTTTTTCCATTATTATAGCAGGTAGCAGTAGGGAATATATTGGTACAAGTGATTTTATCTCCATTGCAGTCTGATGGCCTTCCTTCTTGCCTCCCAGATTCCCAGCACGTGCTAACCTTTATTACTGTTTATGCTTAGTGGTATATACATCAAAAATTCCTACCAGACAAAATTCTAAAGTTAATATTTAAAACTCTTAATGAAGCCAAAGGCAAGGGTTTTTCTGGAAAATTGTCCCTCATAACAATACCACCAGATCAAAACACCCCTATAACATTGCCAGAACTATACACCAAACTCATGGCCTGATCGCAACAGCTACTAAAGTGAACAGAAAGATTCCAAGGCGTTGGGTTAGGCTCCACATCATGACTACCACATTCTAGCTAAAAGCCTGTATTTCATATGAATACTTATTTAATGTTAGTTAATTAATTATAAAGAAATACGTATGGATAATATAAAAAAGCAGTCAAAATGGAAAACCCTATGACTGGTTTTCACTTGAATCAGAAAAGGCATTTAATGGTGTTGAAAGGGGATACTCAGCTATTACAGATCATAGAGTGATTAGGATTTGGTAAAATCCAATTATATGATGGAGATGGCTCTCAGAATTCTTCCACTACACTGATGCAGTTTCCTACCCCCGACAAAGATCACACAGTTCACTTTGGATAATGTTAAACCATCCTTTTTCTGAAATTACATTATAGTTTGGTGTTAATTTTACATTATATTTAGTTTTTCAAAGAGAATTTGGGGAGAGGACAAAATTGGTGACAGTCTAATGCTAGAAAACCAGGAGTATTGTTTAAGAAACACTAGTTCCTCAGAGCTATAATATTTCCAACCATTTAGAAAAAACATACTATAGAGCATCATCAGAGCTAATGCAAGACAGCATTAGAAATCAATAAATCTAAAAGTATTGTGCAAATATGTCTCATAACAGGAATACAATACGCAGACCTCCAATGAGACCAATGTGCACTGAGGTAAGAAGTGTTAAAAAGGTCTGTGGCAACATTAAATTCAGTTATTGGCAATGAGGTGATTATATGCATGAATGACACTGAAACAATCCACACTTAAAGATGCAAATTCTGCTCTCATTCATATCTGTGCAACTCCACAAATAGTGAAGGAAGAATATGGCCCAAAGAGAACATGCTGAAACAATTCTAGACACCACAGTGTTCGAACACTCCTAATCTCGTAGTACTCAGAGGACTTGAATATGAACAACTCAAGAGCTCTGCCTCAGACAGAGAAAGAAGAGGAAGATCTTTCACTTATCCCACTTTCGCATATGTTGGTAATTTCATTAGCTCTACTGAAGGAACAACCAGAAAATAAGGTAGGTAGAAAGACTATTTGGCAAACTTAGGAGAACATGTGCAGGGCAGGCAAGAATAGTAAATGAGATGCACATATGTTTAAATGATCATCTCACAGGGCTGGTGTGTGTGTGTGTGTGTGTGTGTGACTCACTCAACAGCCTATCTTGCAGGGATGATCAAGGTTTTTCCTTGATACAATTACCAAAGCACAGGAAATAAAAAAATATTTTTGAAATACTCTGGCATTGGGAATAAAGGGCCAAATTCTCTGGTGGCCTAAATTAAGAATCCTTCAAAACTGAACAATGAGACTTGGAGATCAGAGGAGGAAGGTGGAGAAAATAAAAAGCCTATACAGCTAATTTTAGTAAGACCAGGTCAAAAGATATGTTGCTCATGAGATGAGACATACATCTTGAAGCACTTATTGTAAGGGCTGGGATCCAGAGTTCCTGAATAAACACTTGTTGCACTAGTTTTCGAATGCTTAAAATGGGTGTATGTGTGGGGGAATCATTAGCAAAAATGAAGGAAAAAAGTTGTCAAAAGTAAAAAAATGTAAACTACTATGTACTGTCCTATTTTCTAACAAAAAGATCACTTTAGAAAGAAAACGTTGATTTCTCTCACTAGATCCAAGCAAAACCCATGAACACTTCTAAGCAATACTGGATCCTAAGTCAAGGATTCAGAAAACACAGAACAACACTGATGCTTTAATCATGGACTTTTTTTCTTCATTGCAAATAAAAAGGTCAACACCATTGATATAAAAAATGACAGGCTCCTGAAGTCACAGAAAAAAATCCACATGATCAGTGGAGGACACAACTTTAAGAACTGATATTTAAATCAGGAGTTTTTCTAATTTTAAATCCTCAAGTACATCACTCTCTATAGACCACACAACGAAATCACAAGTCCCTTTCTGTGTCATCAGTTACACTGTTTCAATAGAGGTCATAACTACAGAACTGGAATATGTTTCAAGAGCATGAAGTTGGAAATGAACCTTAAAATTTTTTAACTATGTACAGAAGGGTGAAAATATAAAAAAGATTGCATTTTATTTAGTTTTGCTGGTGAAAAATAAATTACTTCACTTCTTATCCACAAAACGGTGCAGGCCGCTACCATAGAGAATGTGTTAACACCACTAGCTTGTAATGGATGCAATCACATTATTACTATCTAAATTTTTGTTTATTTTTCAACAGACTGGTGTCTGAAAATCATGCTGTCTTACATTTCTGTTCCTCTGTAACCTTAACTATTATTCCTACTGTGTAAAGGGAAGCACAAATTTAAGGTGACAAAGCACCAGTTGGTGGATGTGAAGTATACTACGAAAGCAGAAACCTATGAAAGCTTCAGAGCCATTATGAAATAACTGACCTATATGAAACTGCTACCATGGTTCACAAATTTATTGTCAGGTTCCAGCCTCTAGCTGTTCTCTGATTGTTCTAAATACTTGACAAACTGAAGCCTTTTCACTTTCCGTTGAAATTGCCTCATCTCCCTGTCAGAGCGCCATGGGGGACTCCATTACTTTTCCGACTTCTTTCCCCTACTGACAAGTCATTTAGCTGGCTTCTTGTTGTGAAGGCTGTCCATGTCAAATTAGCCAGGGCCCCTATTGTCCTTATTACCACTCGAAAAGCCATCATGAGTAATGCTATGGGGTCCCTCAGTTGTCATCATTTGTCAGAAAGAAAGGGAGTGTGGTTACATATAGCTGACAGGTAATTTCAGTGTCTACAATTACCCCAATTAGTCTTGTCATAAACAATTCGATAAATGCACACCAATACAAACAGATAAACACACCAAGGTTTCTCACTATTAATGTCATGTAATGGGTAAATCAGTGATATAATGCTATATTTTATTTATTTATTTATTTAAACTATCCTCAGCTGCAAGCTGGCAGTTGCTACCTGGTCAGCACAAATTGTACTATCTACTTTCATTAGCTCATCACCACAAGAGAATATGAAAGGCTATGACAAAATTCATTTAGAGAGAGAGAGAGAGAGAGAGCAGATTGCCTAAAGCAGGTGTTACAACAAAGATAAAACAAAGGTTTTCTTTAGTCAGTTTAGTACTGCAATGGGTTTTAGAGAAGAATACTTTGTGTTTAAAAAACAAATGTGAAATATGAGAGAGACTGAAAGACAGAGAATGCAGTGAAATATATTCATTTTGAAATTAGAAGCATCTTTTTTCTTCTTTTTTTCTCCCAGTTCAGTCAGTGGGCATGACATTTAACAATATATATTAAAGCCTGATTTTCAGAACCAGTTATTTCATACACAGTATTAATGCAATTCTCTCCATCTATTGATTCTAGAATTTTAAAAGATACACATTGTAATGCGGTTCAGTCCCTGAATTATATTATGTTAAACAGACCCTGCTATTCCTCAGTTCAGAACGATTTGATTATGGGCATAATAATTTCAATTCACTGGACAGTCAATAATATTACAAGGTTAAGTATTTTCAGGCATAAAATATTGGAATCAGCAACTGCTCTTTTTAAAGCATAATGTAGCCCTGTTATAACACAATATCAAAAAAGGCTGCTTTAAATCAGATCTATATTCAATATTGAATTAAGACCTGTTAAGCTTATTCTTGTGATCCAGATAAATAAATGTTCAAATCTCGACATCTCTAGAGTCCACTGCACCCTGTCTGTTTGCTGACCGCAGACTTAAGTGATGGCTGAAAAACCCAACACAAGCATGTTGTTGTAGGAAATTGCTTTTGGCAACTATTTGTTCAAGCTCAAGATTTTTTTTAAATGAACACTAAGAACCCACCAGAAAACAGGACAGGTCTCCCTAATGAGTAATCTATTTTAGCACAGTCTTGTCTAGGCATGACAGTTTACTGAGAGGCTTGAAAAACTCGTAATTACCAGTGTTACAGGGCAATTAATGTATATTACACTGCACTACTCATGGCAGCAACTGTCATTTTCTCAATAAAAATGAGTACTCTTCAGCTAAAGGTGACATTAATTGGGACTTTAATGACTATGCAGAGGAGCTGAAGCCAAATATGAACAAAACAGCGATTCAATGAGCGACTTCAGAAACGAGAAAATTGTACTAAAATGAGATTAATTGCTGTTTAGAAAAAGGAAAGAACCTAAAAAGCTATTAAATTGCAGGGTTTGGGTGCCCGGGTGATGGTTGTGATGTTAATCTTGCATTCTCACAGCAGGCAAATATTCACTAAATTCAGAGCCTTTTGACAGCAGGAAAAATCATGTATGCTTAACTTCAATCCATCAAAAATATATTTCAGCTTTTATCAGTGTTCTAAATACTTCTGCAATTTCAAAAATTACTGCTCCATTCCTTGGCTGTCATCATGCAAATGTGAACACTGTCAATATTGCTATGAAAAATTCCCTGGCTTCAAAAGGCCTACTTCGGTGATAAAGAAAGAAAAACGTGAAGATTAGAATTGCAAAACACACACTACTAATACAACAGAAAGCAAACAATAAGAATTTAATATTTAAGTTGTGGAAACTGCTAAAATAGAAAATGATGGGGTGTTTGTGTGTGTGGGAAAAAAATCAAAGAAAATTATTTCTGAAAATCGTTCAAAGCTTGTAACTTTATAGTTAATTACTCATCACAAATAATTAGGACATAATTTTGCAGCTTAACTTCAGGTGATATAATTATTAAAACTGCTCTGTAGTTTCTAAAAGACTCTATCCCTACTACTTAATTCTTTCAAGCAATTATATAATTTCTTTTCTTTATAGCCTTTTCAACTGTCATGATGAGTGTATACATAAAACATTGCACTTAAACTCTGACATATAAGAGGGATAAACATAGCTCTGACTCACTTTGAAGTTATATCTCCTGTAACTTGAAATTTGAAAATAGAAAAT
Source organism: Caretta caretta (assembly GCF_965140235.1). Lineage (NCBI taxonomy): Eukaryota > Metazoa > Chordata > Testudines > Cheloniidae > Caretta > Caretta caretta. The sequence continues at coordinate 76,030,777 of NC_134211.1, forward strand.
TAGTTTAGCAACTACATATAAGAATAGACATACTAGGTCAAACCAATGGTCCATCTAGTCCAGTAACAATACCCTGTCTTCTGACAGTGTTGAACTTTATATAAGCAGCACAAAGTCTATAACATTTGCACCCTTGAATAGATAAGAACAGACATTACAGTACTTCACAATTTCGCATTCCATAATCAATTCTGTTTGTTCTGCATTTTAATAATTAAATAGCCATCTCATCAACAGATTATAAACCTCAAGACACATTAACACACATACAGTTCTGGCTATACCCAAGAACCCACATCCACTCAATGACATAATGAAGGAAAAAATAATGGTGGTGTTATATATCTTCAAATCAGCTGATTCTAAAAACAGAGAAATATTATGATTTGCATTATCAATTACTATTATTTACCACATTTAACCATTCACATGCGTATGTGAATGTATGTGCGTGTGGCACACCTATGTTTATTAAATGCAAACAGCAGGCTAACCCAAAATTACAGTTATGAATTTAAACAAATAAGGAAGGGAAAAAGTTCAATGGAACTAGTCACAGTAGGAAGTACTATGCCCAGAAGTGTGTGCTTGATTGGGACCTCACTTTTAATAAAAGTAATTTACCCATACTGTACACAGTACATTTGATAACTAGTTAAGACCGTTCATTATAGAACTATTACATAAAGTATTGCAAAATGGATGAGTTACTGTGGGAACCTTAACTTAAACATACACTTTAGAAAATTAACATAGTTAAACTTAATGTTGCATTGAAAAAGATTTTAGCATTTAACTTCTGTGTTTTTTTTTCTTTAAAAAACAAGGAAGACAAAACTGCATGTGTTTAACATTAGCATTTAAATAACCCATTTAGGCTTTGAAGTTCACCCTTCACTTATGTGAATGAGGCAAGTTTGCTTCAGCTACAGTTGTGATAGAAGTTTCTGCAAAGCTGGTTTAACAAAGCAACACCATCAGTCTAGATTTGGATCGCGGTGTGTTTGCAATGAAATGTCTAAAACCTTTTTTTGAAATGAAACCTTTTAATTTGCATGTATATCCTGAAGCCATAGGGTCTGAGTCTTATCCCTTTGGCTGTGTAAGGGGGCATAGTCTAAATAAGAATCAGGCCCATAGTATACACACATTATTTGTCCCTGTGATTCCCTTAGAGCTATTTTTGGAGGATTCTGCTGTGCGTGTTTCATTTACAGCAGTCCCAGTAATATTGGGCAACACCTGTTGTATCTCGACAGTCAAGCATGGAAAATATGAAGTTGTTGCTAAAAAGTGTTTTTTCCATTCCATTATAGTTTAATATTTTAGATTTGAAAACCCCAAATTTAGCAAAGAGACTATTTCTCAGAAGCACCAGCCACAGGGCAAGTTTGAGCTGTAGTTTCTTTGTTCAGTAATTCTTCAAGTTATTAGAGATAGAAAGAAAGATTTGTTTTGGTAAGCTGGAAAACAAATTTATTTCTCTCATACTCTCCATACTCAACAAAAGACTACTTGGTATTTTTCTTAAACTTAAAAAAGAGAAAAACACCTCTTGATGGCACCAAAGAAGGAAAGTATCAACCCAAATTGAGAAAAGTGATGGAGAAAGCTGAATAAAAACTGAGCTAGAGCTTCCTCTTCTATAATACACACTCAAATGTGGTCACATACAGTATGTACATATCACAGTAGTGACTCAAGTATCTCAGAATTCAAAGGACCGGACTGCATTACCATAACAAACACACATTCCAAGTTTTATAATTGGGTCTGTTTAAATTTGCATTGACACAACTGAAATGTTAATGCACCTATTCGCTGCCCTCACACTTTGCTTTTCCTCTTCCTCTTTTTTCCCCCAGCTTTTGTCTTCATTTTATCTTCATTACTTGCACAATATAATTTCATGTGTTACATCTAAGTCTACATTTATACATTCCTGTATGCATTTTTGGCAGGTGACTCTGCTCTTTCATCTTATTAAAAGAATGAACTTTTCAGAATGTAAATTATATGCAGGTGAAGCTTGCTATAAAAGCAGAATGCATTTTTTCTTAAAAACTTAAGAAAAGATTAAGTTTGTACGTAAGTAAAGGAATTAAAGAAACAGAGCCCTAGATTCTGCAACTGCAAGAGGTCAAATGAAGGCAATATAAACTCTCAACTTAGCAAGGTACTTAAGTATATGCCTTCTATAAGCATGTGAATAGCTCCACAGACTCAAAGAGGGGGAATTCAGTGGGTATCACGCTGAATTAGGGAACAAGTCAATGGGATTTCTTGCTTGAGAGTAGCCAGATCAGGCCTTTATAGTTGGTAGTTTCAAAATATTTATGTCATATTGCAATTTAAGAATGTATCTTTTTAAACGTAAAGAAGGAACTGAGAAGCCACTGTACATGGTGGGAGTGAGGAGAAATGGGAGATGTATCCTTTGTTGAGGTATTCTTGAGCAATCCTATACCATTTATGTATAGTATTTTTTTTTTAAAGTGACAATACTCCATTATGTTGCATATACCATTTTTACTATACAGATCCCACGGATTTCAACAGAATTTGAACTGTATTGTAGTATTTCACATTAGACATTGACATAAATGACACAAGCATTCCCAGACGATATCAGGAGTCCTTTCCTGTTTAGCAGTTACTCTGTAGGACACTCATTATTATGAATACAGAAAAGGGGAAATCCAGTAATAGTAGAGGACTGTTGTTGCTTTCCCCTCCTTTCAAAAACTACTAGGACTGTCTGTAATCAGGGCCATCCTATTTAATTTCATAAAGCTGTGGCTGCTGAAGGCTGAAATACTTTGGTCTCATTTTGGTTGCTGGGTTTGATGTGGGGGTGGCTGGGTGATGTTAGTGGCATGTGATATACAGGAGGTCAGACTGGATAATCTGGCCTTAAATGCTATGACTTTCTTGGCCATTCTCTAAAGCACTATATTGAGCTTCTCATTGATGGCTGTCCTCAGCAGTTGACCTAAAAGGGTTCAAACATGTCAAGACTGTAGACCAGAAAGGTCCTCCAGTATTTAAAACAATCATAAACATACATTAACATGGCAATATTAACATTCAACTACGAATACATTTCCATTTGATTTTCTAATGTCATCACTAACAAAGAAAACAAATAATAAAAATTACACGTATAATGCTAAGGGTAGGACAGAAACTCACAAAATCCTCTAAGCTCAGTAAAACCTCAAGACTCATACATTTAATAATTGATAGGTTGTGGCTTAGCTCAGCGAAGTGGTACATTAATGGTAAATTATTATCAATTCTAGGTGACAGTAGCTAGTTACATTTTGGATACACATCAAAACTTCATTACGTTACCTAATGACAGGAAAGCCATTGTGATTTCTTGAATTTGTGAATTGACAAGTTAACAAACAAACAACAAATCAGCACAAAATGTACCTTGTTCATTTATTTTGACAAGTGTAATTTAGTTGGGTTGTTTGCAGAGACTGAACCTGGGACCTATGATTTCCCACCACTTCAGCTAAAGACAAGGCCCATTATGATGGAGGCAGTAGCACGTGTAAATCTCTCTATACCTGACTTACCAACTACAGGGGAAATGTGTTAGAATGATTGCAATCATTTTCAGAAAAGAGAGCAGTGGAGAGGTGAATTTTTTTTCTCAAATATACAGGGCCTCCCAGAGGGGGGGCAAGTGGGGCAATTTGCCCAAGGCCCTGCAGGGGCCCCAAGGAGAATTTTCGGCGGCACTTCGGCAGCGGATCCTTCGAACACACCCGGAGTGAAGGACCTGCTGCTGCTTCTTCTGCTCTGGGTCTTCGGCGGCAGGGGTCCTTCCGCTCCATGTCTTCGGTGAAGTGCCCCGAAGATCCGGAGCGGAAGGACCCCCACCACTGGAGACCCCAGGCCCCATGAATCCTCTGGGCGGCCCTGTAAATATATAAACCCTTGGATTTTTGCTTGATTTGGATAACTTTTCCAAACTTGTTGCTAATCAAGTGTGGATATTTCAAGCCCCTGGATACAAGTATTATGCAAGTTATCAACATCTTATATTGTCCCATATTGACCAGTACCAGCTGCTTCGGGAAACAGATCTAAAACTCCCATTAGTGACAATTTTGTAATTTACTAACATCATCCTCTTGGGGGAAACCACTTTGATTTTCTATATCCCATCTAGTGTAAGAGAAGATATATACAGTAAAAGCTTTATTATCCAGCATATTGGGGGAATGTGGGGTGCTGGTTAGTCAAAAATTCTGGTTAACTAAGAGTTATACTTACAAATGGAATACCAATTCTCAAAGAATTAGAATACAATAAAATGAATAAAGTATAAATAGTATACAGGTACTCACCAATCCTGTCGTAGTACTGCACTGCAGAGTGGTTGGTTTCTTGAAGCACTTCAATATATACAGGTAAAGTTTTCTATACAGTAGATTTTCTTATGACACTACTTATCACTATGGGTAGCGCATGGCATACACCCAGATCAGTAAAAATACACTTAACACTAAAACTACACTGAACAAAATTTAATGTTTCTTTGATGATTCAGAAAGCACTTCAGGATCTTGCAGTGCCTCAGGGTCATCATTATCAACATCAATTATCATTGTAGACGTAGAAGAGGTAGGACACTGGGCTGAATCTGTAATGACCCTGTGGTCTTGGCTACACTTGCGAGTTACAGTGCAATAAAGGAGCCCCAGGTGCACTAGCTTACTATCCGTCCACACTGGCAAGGCACGTAGAGCGCTCTGACTCCGTGGCTACTGCGCTGCTGGTACTCCATCTCGCCAAGTGGAATAAAGTTTGCTGCACCTCCGCTGGAGCGATGCGGCGCCAGTGTGGACGCCCTGGTCCTATAGTGCACTCTGATCAGCCTCCAGAAGTGTCCCACAATGCCTGTGCTAGCCACTTTGGTCATCACTTTGAACTCTACTGCCCTCCCCTCAGGTGACCCACCCTTTAAATTCTCTGGGAATTTTGAAAAATCCCTTCCTGTTTTCTCAGCCAGGGGTGGAGTGCTATCAGCGAATCTTTCCAGGTGACCATGGCTCCACGCGCCAGGCAAGCCCCAGTATGGAGCAAATGGCGAGTTGCTGAACCTCATCAGTGTTTGGGGGAAGGAAGCTGTCCAGTCCCAGCTGCGCTCCACCCATAGGAATTACCATACCTTCGGGCTGATATCAAGGGACATGATGGAAAGGGGCCATGACCGGGATGCACCGCAGTGCAGGATTAAAGTGAAGGAGCTGCGGAATGCCTCCCACAAAGCCCGTGAGGCAAACCGCTGCTTCGGCGCTGCCCCTGCGACTGCCATTTCTACAAAGAGCTGGACGTGATACTTGGGGGCAACCCCACCTCCACTCCAGGGACCACCATGGACACTTCAGAGCCCAGTGCAACAAGGCAGGAGGAGGAGCAGCAGCAAAGTGGGAGCAAGGGTGCTGAGGTGGAGGAAGACATCCCGGAATCCCTAGATGCATGCAGCCAGGAGCTGTTCTCAAGCAAGGAGGAAGGTAGCCAGTCGCGGCAGCTGGTTCTTGGGGAAGGACAAACACCAGAGGAGGTTCCCAGTAAATGGCTTTTATTTTGGGAAGGAAGTTATTCGGTGCGGGCTCTCGGGGCGAGGAGGGTTAGGGCTGCATGCATGCCTAAATGCGGAATAGGCCATTGATGTGCTCTCTCACATTGCGGTAATTGCCCTCAGTGATCTCTTCAAAGGTCTCATCCAGAACTTGGGCAATGCGCTTGCGCAGGTTTCTCAGGAGAGCCACTGTGGTCCTTGTCCCAGTCAGGTTAACTTGTCTGTGCCACTGTGCCGTGAGGGGCAGGGGGACCATTGCTACACATAGGCAAGCTACATATGGGCCAGGGTGGAAGCTGCATTGCAGTAGAAGACCCTCCCTTGCTTCCCAGGTCACCCTCAGCAGCGAGATATCTTCCAGGACGAACTCCTGGGGAAAATGTGGAGACAGTGTTCAGTTTAGGGGCCCCCTGCCACTGTCAGCTCTCCCCAAAGCACAGAAACCCAGAGGACAGTACAGCCATGAAACAATCAGTCATGCTTGACCCTGTGCTTACTCACCATTTTGGGGTTCCCGTGGTTATGTGCACTCACTTTAGGACAGGCAAATTATGCTATTGTGTAGACTGTGCTTGTCCTTAAGTACGGGGGAATCATTGCTCTGTCTGGTGTGAACAATGCTGCCTCTGTTAAGTGTTGCATTTTGCCTTTACAGATGCAACCTTGAGATCTCAGCCGTCCGTGTTATCACCGTCTGAAAGACTCCAAAGAATCAGAAAGAGGCCACATAGAAGCAAGGAAGACATGTTGCATGAAGTAATGCAGCATTCAAGTAATGAAAATCAAAAAGTGCAGGAGTGGCGGGAGAGCGAAAGGAGGGTCCGCCAGCAGAATACGGATCGCCGGCACCAAAGCACGGAGTGGCTGCTAAGTATCGTGGAGCGCCAAGCGGACTCCATAGAGGTGCTCGTAGCAACAGAGACGGCGCGCTACCGTGCCCGCCCCCCCCACTACAGGCCCCCACCCTTGTCCCAAAACTCTTTTCCTTGTGCCCCCATCTCACCTCCAATCCACTTTCCCCAACATCCGGGTTCTTACCGCCACCAGCTGCCTCCAAACACCTGTAGCTTCACCATCCAGCCCTGAAAACTACGACCCTTACCCACTGCACTCAACCCCCATCACCATGCAGTACAGCCATCCTGAAGTGCAACACTCATTGCACAGCACTCCAGACACGACATACGCAAATCTGTGATTCTACCGTTCCCCACCCCGTTGCCCTTTCTGTTTCCCAAGCAGTTGTGTCTCTTTTCAATAAATGAATTTTCTTTTCAAAAAATGGATTTTTTGGCTTTGAAAACATTCTTTATTATTGCATAAAGTAAAAGATACCTTAGCCCAGGAAAGAAACAGGCACCGCAAGTCAGCATAGCAAACACAGAGTCCTACTAACATTGGAACCACTGCACTTCACTCCTGTGCAGGGGACCAGATATTACTGGTGGCTTTCAGCCTCAAATTGCTCCCTCAAGGCATCTCTAATCCTTGCAGCCCCGCGCTGGGCCCCTCTAATAGCCCTGCTCTCTGGCTGTTCAAATTCAGCCTCCAGGTGTTGAACTTCCAAGTTCCATGCCTGAGTGAATCTTTCACCCTTCCCTTCACAAATGTTATGGAGGGTACAGCACGCGGATATAACCGCGGGGATGCTGTCATCAGCCAGGTCCAGCTTCCCATACAGAGAGTGCCAGCGGTCCTTTAAACAGCCAAAAGCACCCTCCACAGTCATTCTGCACCAGCTCAGCCTGTTGTTGAACCGCTCCTTGCTGCTGTCAAGGCTCTCTGTGTAGGGTTTCATGAGCTACGGCATTAAAGGATAAGTGGGGTCTCCAAGAATCACAATGGGCATTTCAACTTCCCCTACTGTGATCTTCTGGTCTGGGAAAAAAGTCCCAGCTTGCAGCTTCCTGAACAGGCCAGTGTTCCAAAAGAAGCGTGTATCATGCACCTTTCCGGGCCAACCTGCGTTAATGTCAATGAAATGCCCACAGTGATCCACAAGCGCCTGGAGAACCATCGAGAAACACCCCTTCTGATTAACGTACTCGGAGGATAGGTGGGCTGGTGCCAGAATTGGAATATGCGTGCCATCTATCGCCCCTCTGCAGTTAGGGAAACCCATTTTTGCAAAGCCAGCTACAATGTCATACACGTTACCCAGAGTCACAGTTCTTCTGAGCAGGATGCGATTAATGGCCCTGCAAACTTGCATCAACACGGTTCCAATGGTCGACTTCCCCACTCCAAACTAGTTAGCGACCAATCAGTAGCTGTCTGGAGTTGCCAGCTTCCAGATTGCAATAGCCATCTGCTTCTCCACCGTCAGGGCAGCTCTCAATCTTGTGTCCTTGTGCTGCAGGGTGGGGGTGAGCTCCTCACACCGTCCCATGAAAGTGGATTTTCTCATCTGAAAGTTCTGTAGCCACTGCTTGTCATCCCAGACTTGCATAACGATGTGATCCCACCACTCAATGCTTGTTTCCTGAGCCCAAAAGCAGCATTCCACGGTGGTGAGCATGTCCGTGAATGTCACAAGCAAACTCGTATCATATACGTTACTCAAGTCGATAGCATCATCGGAGCCCTCACGATCACTTTGGATCATAAGGAATAACTCTACCGCCAAACGTGATGTGCTGGCAAGACTCGTCAGCATACTCCTCAGCAGTTTGGGCTCCATTCCTGCAGACTGAAAGGGAAGACAGAGCATGCAGTACAAAAAACGTTGAAAGATGGCACCAAATGTGGACAGAAGCAAAGGGAATGCTGGGATGTGAACCGATACATCACGGGGCGTTAGCACAGGACCCAGAATGCCCTGCACGCCCCACCCCCTTCCCACAAGCCACAGCACCAGAATGGGAAGAGGTACTCTGTGGGATAGCTGCCCATAATGCACCATTCCCAATGCTACTGCAAGTGCTGCAAATGTGGCCATGCCAGTGCGCTTGCAGCTGTCAGTGTGGACAGACTGCGGCGCTTTCCCTACTGCGCTCTATGAAGGCAGGTTTAACTCACAGCACTCTATATCTGTAAGTGTAGCCATGCCCTATGACACACTCTGGAAGCTGCTTTTTTGAATAAATCCCTGATATCAGCTTGCTTATTTGTCTTCTGCCTCTTCTGCATAAAAGTAGAGTGCTGCATGTGAAATTGCATAACCTCTTGGGCAGTATACTAGTCCTGGTTACTAGACTGAAGATTTGTATTTGGAGATATCAAATGCTGGATAATAGAGCTTTTACTTTATACTACACACACACACACACACAAAGAATATGTATAATTCTGTTCATTTTTTACTAAACTCTTGGCCCCAGTAACATTATCATATGGCAGTGAGTTCTACAGGTTAATTATGCAGTGTGTAAAAATGTATTACCTTAGCAGTTTTAAAATGGTTATTTTTCAATATTTCATTGTTATAGAAATAAGTAAGAAAGCCCAAATAAAATAATGAATGATGTAGACATGGTTATGTATTTTTTATCATATTATTTCTCTCATGGAAGTCTTGCTATGTCTAATTATTTTCATTGACCTTCTTTAAATCTTTTCCATTTCTCCTTTCTGAAACAGGACAATTTCAAATTGAAGACCGTATTTAAGGCCACAAATCTAGCCTCAAAAGCCAAGACTAACCTAAAAACTTCAAAACCAAACCAGATCTTTGGCTTTTAGTTGCAGAATTTATGCAAGTATAAAAATATTGGCCGATAGCAGTCTGCAGGTATGAATAGAAATTATGACTACTTCTGCGCTGTTTTTCCTATCCTCAAAATCTGTTTGTCTGGTTTATGGCTATATGCAACAATCACCTCTTAAGTACGTAATCAGGGCCTTTAAATGGTTCAAAGCCGAGCCTATTTCAAGAAAATGAAAACAAGTTCACCCTCTGCAATCTTGCTATCTATTGTTAAAGGCCCCATCTACACAGAAAACTTACTTTGGTATAACTTAAAATGTGAATTTAAACTGATTACTTATAGAGATATAGCCCCCCCAACACTGGTATAAGTGCCTTTTTTGTATAAACCCCTTCCCAAGTGACATAAGCTAAACCAAAAATTGCTACTCTTATTGCAAAATAAGAGTGTCCATATGGGTGTTACACAGGTTTAACTATATTGTATAAGTGCTAAATTACTTTCTCATGTAGACGTTGAGACATCTAGCTGATACATCTTCTGCTCTCCCTGCTCAGAGGGATACATTCTACACTTGGAGAAACACTGGTAGGACACTTCTTTCTTACACTGGTCTACACTACACACTCCTGAGAGAGGTAGCTATATTGACCTAACCCTTGGTGTGGACAGAACGAGGAAGAATTCTTCAATTGACCTAGCTACTGCCTGTTGGGGAGGTAGATTACCTGTGCTGATGAGAGAAGCCCTCTCATCAGCATAGGTAGTGTTTACACTGACGCACAGTGCTTAATTTGTGCCAAGGCTTGCCAGGGCTGAGCCCTGACACCTCTAGGCTTGGCAGTTCATAGCCCTGGCACCTCTAGGATTGCTGCATCAGTTATGAAAGTAAACAATATTCTTGAGTCCCAGCACCTCTTTCATTAAAAATTAAGCACTGCTGGAGCACTACACAGGCACCGCTGCAGCTGCACTGCTGTAGCTTTTGAAGTGTAGGTATAGCCTTACATGCTTTGATGAGCAATGACTTAACAATGTTGACATTTAAAGTATTGTTGGCATCTGAGTTAGCCCCCGTTGAACAACTGGGACAGTTCACACCTCAGAGCTGTGGTTTCAAACTCTGTGAAAACTCATACACTGGTTACACTCCATTCACATTTTGAAGGTTCTCCCTGCAAAAAAACCTAAAAGAAAGGAAAAGATACACACTAACTTTTTTTTTTTAAATGAAAGCTGAGACTCATCTGCCCATGCCTCTTCAGCTAGCCCTTTGTGTTCCCCTAGTGGATATACCCCACACTTTGGAAGTCACTGCATTAGAGGATACATGCTTATTCCAGGATCCGAATGGGTGGGCTGGTTCTTCTTTGCCTATTTAAATATTAGTCAAGTAGTAAAAATAATAAAGAGGTCACATCAGAATTCATTCAGGTTTTTCTGGCTTGCAGCAGTCATTCATGGAGAGGAGGCCATGAACCCTGAAGATTAGTATGTACCCTTCCATTATACTTAAAATCCTTGGCAATGGCAGAATGGCAAGGAGGCACCTTTGGGTAAAAACTAACCAGACTAGTTTCCCCCACCCATGCAGAAAAGTTATACTGCTTTTATGCTTATTTTAAATCATGTGGGCTATGGCCCTAGCTGGAGGAAGAGAAGTTGACTGAAGAAAATTTGATTTGTTAAGAAACTCATTTAAATGAGCCCAGCACTTCCCAGTCATATCCTTTACTTTCCAGGATGACACACCTATCTTGCTTTAGATTTCCATAGTAAAATCGCATGACAGAAAGCAGTATCTACCGGCTTCTAGGGCACAGTAATACTAGAAGCCCAAACATAATTTGCTAGATCAGAACCTACATATTTATTCTAACAGTAAGTGACTAGGTTAAAGACAACAAAGGACTGAAGTTCATCCTTAACCATCAATGGCAGTAAAGGACTTCTCTAACATGTTTATTATTTAATTAATGAAAAATAAATAAGATAATATTAAAACTAGGGCTGTCAAGCAATTAAAAGAATTAATCGTGATTAATCACAAGATTAATCATGTGATTAATCACATTGATAAAGAATAATAGAATACCATTTATTTAAATATTTTTGGATGTTTCCTACATTGTCAAATATATTGATTTCAATTACAACACAGAACATAAAGTGTACAGTGTTCATTTTATATTTATTTTTGATTACAAATGTTTGCACTGTAAAAAACAAAAGAAATAGTATATTTCAATTCACTTAATACAAGTACTATAGTGCAATCTCTTTATCATAAAAGTTGAACTTACAAATGTACCATTATGTACAAAAAAATAACTGGACTCAAAAATAAAAATGTAAAACTCCAGAGCCACAAGTCCACTCAGTCCTACTTTAGCCAATCGCTCAAACAAACAAGTGTGGTTACATTACAGGAGATAATGCTGCCCGCTTCTTGTTTACAATATCACCTGAAAGTGAGAACAGGTATTTGCACGGCACTGTTGTAACCAGCGTCACAAGATATTTACGTGCCAGATGCACTAAAGATTCATATGTCCCTTAATGTTTCAACTACCATTCCAGAGGATGTGTGTCCATGCTGATGACGGGATCTGCTTGATAACGATCCAAAGGAGAGTAGACCGACGCGTGCTCATTTTTATCATCAGAGTCAGATACCACCAGCAGAAGGCTGATTTTCTTTTTTGGTGGTTCGGGTTCTGTAGTTTCCACATCTGAGTGTTGCTCTTTTAAGCCTTCTGAAAGCATGTTCCACACCTCGTCCCTCTCAGATTTTGGACGGCACTTCAGATTCTTAAACCTTGGGTCGAGTGCTGTAGCTATTTTTAGAAATCTCACATTGATACCTTCTTTGCGTTTTGTCAAATCTGCAGTGAAAGTGTTCTTAAAACGAACATGTGCTGGGTCATCATCTGAGACTGCTATCACATGAAATATATGGCACAATGTGGGTAAAACAGAACAGGAGACAAAAGTGCCATGTGAACATATGATCTCACTTTCAGGTGACATGGTAAATCAGAAGCAGGCAGCAGTATCTCCCGTAAATGTAAAGAAACTTGTTTGTCTTAGCAATTGGCTGAACAAGAAGTAGGACTGAGTGGATTTGTACACTCTAAAGTTTCACATTGTTTTGTTTTTAAGTGCAGTTATGTAACAAAAAAAATCTACATTTGTAAGTTACATTTTCATAACAGAGATTGCACTACAGTATTTGTATGAGATGAATTGAAACATACTATTTCTTTTATCATTTTTACAGTGCAAATACTTGTAGTAAAAATAATATAAAGTGAGCACTGTACACTTTGTATTCTGTGTTGTAACAGAAATTGTGTTGAAAATGTAGAAAAACATCAAAAAATATTTAATAAATTTCAATTGGTATTCTGTTATTTAACAGTGAGATCAATCACAATTAATATTTTTTAGTTAATCATGTGAGTTAACGGTGATTAATTGAAAGCCCTAATTAAAACTATGTGGTGGTACACACACAAAAATAGAAAGGCAGAAAAGTTCCTGCTAGGGCTTAGACAGCTGGTATGTGGCAGTACGGCCTCTTGACAACTCTTTGAAATGGCTATCTTGTTCAGCTTTCATTATGAAAAGCATGGACACTTTTCACAGTCACCAGAATAGAGGCTCAACTTAAATGTATATCCAAAATTAAAAAACACAGTAAAAAAAACTAAAGAGCCATCGTGGCTTAATAACCATGTAAAAGAAGCAGTGAGAGATAAAAAGGCATCTTTTAAAAAGTGGAAGTCAAATCCTAATGAGGTAAATAGAAAGGAGCATAAACACTGCCAAATTAAATGTAAAAATGTAATAAGAAAAGCCAAAAAGGAGTCTGAAGAACAGCTAGCCAAAAGCTCAGAAAGTATTAACAAAATGTTTTTTAAATACATCAGAAGCAGGAAGCCTGCTAAACAACCAGTGGGGCCCCTGGACGATCGAGATACAGAAGGAGCACTTAAAGACGATAAAAGTCATTGAGGAGAAACTAAATGAATTCTTTGCTTCAGTCTTCATGGCTGAGGATGTTAGAGAGATTCCCAAACTTGAGCAGTCTTTTGTAGGTGACAAATCTGAGGAACTGTCACAGATTGAAGTGTCACTAGAGGAGGCTTTGGAATTAACTGAGAAACTTAACAGTAACAAGTCACCGGGACGAGATGGTATTCACCCAAGAGTTCTGAAAGAACTCAAATGTGAAATTGCAGAACTATTATCTATGGTTTGTAACCTGTCCTTTAAATCAGCTACTGTACCCAGTGACTGGAAGATAGCTAATATAACACCAATATTTAAGAAGGGCTCTAGAGGTGATCCTGGCAATTACAGACTGGTAAGTCTAACGTCAGTACCTGGTAAATGAGTTGAAACAATAGTAAAGAATAAAATTGTCAGACACACAGAAGAACAAATTGTTGCACAAAACTCAACATGGTTTCTGTAAAGGGAGATCGTGTCTTACTAATCTATTAGAGTTCTTTGAGGGGGTCAACAAACATGTGGACAAGGGGGATCCAGTGGACATAGTGTACTTAGATTTCCAGAAAGCCTTTCACAAGGTCCCTCACCAAAGGCTCTTACGTAAATTAACTTGTCATGGGATAAGAGGGAAGATCCTTTCATGCATTGAGAACTGGTTAAAAGACAGGGAACAAAGGGTAGGAATAAATGGTAAATTTTCAGAATGGAGAGGGGTAACTAGCGGTGTTCCCCAAGGGTCAGTCCTAGGACGAATCCTATTCAACCTATTCATAAATGATCCGGAAAAAGGGGTAAACAGTGAAGTGGCAAAGTTTGCAAACGATACTAAACTTCTCAAGATAGTTAAGACCAAAGCAGATTGAAGAACTTCAAAAAGATCTCACAAAACTAAGTGACTGGGCAACAAAACGGCAAATGAAATTTAATGTGGATAAATGTAAAGTAATGCACATTGGAAAAAATAACCCCAACTATACATACAATATGATGGGGGCTAATTTAGCTACATCTAATCAGGAGAAAGATCTTGGAGTCATCGTGGATAGTTCTCTGAAGACGTCCACACAGTGTGCAGCGGCCATCAAAAAAGCAAATGGGATGTTAGGAATTATTAAAAAAGGGACAGAGAATAAGACGGAGAATATCTTATTGCCCTTATATAAATCCATGGTAAGCCCACATCTTGAATACTGAGTACAGATGTCGTCCCCTCATCTCAAAAAAGATATACTGGCATTAGAAAAAGTTCAGAAAAGGGCAACTAAAATGATTAGGGATTTGGAACAGTTCCCATATGAGGAGAGATTAAAGAGCCTAGGACTTTTCAGCCTGGAAAAGTGGAGACTAAGGGGGCGATATGATAGAGGTATATAAAATCATGAGTGGAGTGGACAAAGTAAATAAGGAAAAGTTATTTACTTGTTCCCATAATATAAGAATTAGGGGCCACCAAGTGAAATTAATGGGTTGCAGGTTTAAAACAAATAAAAGGAAGTTCTTCACTTAGCGCACAGTCAACCTGTGGAACTCCTTGCCTGAGGAGGTTGTGAAGGCTAGGACTATAACAGGGTTTAAAAGAGAACTGGATAAATTCATGGAGGTTAAGTCCATTAATGGCTATTAGCCAGGATGGGTAAGGAATGGTGTCCCTAGCCTCTCTTTGTTATAGGGTGGAGATAGATGGCAAGAGATCACTAGTTCATTACCTGTTAGGTTCACTCCCTCTGGGGCACCTGGCATTGGCCACTGTTGGTAGACAGGATACTGGGCTGCATGGACCTTTGGTCTGACCCAGTATGGCCATTCTTATGTTCTTATGTTAAACCTCTAATAGTTACAGTTTTGAAGAAAATGTAAAAAATGTGAATCAAATGAAACTGATAAAGAAATGTCTATGTGAATCTTCAGAGCACAACAATAGCTGGAATAGTAGTAACTTTGAGGGATGTGAACGGCTCCATTTATCTGAGGGAGGTGTTAGCTCAGATGCCCAGTGATGATAATTTAAATACCAAAATGGTTTAATTCCTCATAAAAGTAAGGAGAGGGAGGACCACAAGTCACTCACAATTTACTGTGGGTGTCCTTGCATTTTGGTACCACAAGGGGGTGGCATTTGGGAGGTACCACCACTTATTTTTCCCCCTTCCAAGGGGGAGGCAAGCCCAAGGAGTGTAACAGAACCCTTGGGCATATGCAAACTGTACTGAGGGAATCCAAGTTTAAGGAATCCAATGGAAATCAAAGCATACATGATTATATTTTGAACATCTGCACAATCTATTGTGAGTGGAGTCTCATTTGAATGACTCATATGAGTAGCGCTTACTACGTGAGTAGAGCTTGGAAGAGTATCACAACTTCTCCTTCCCCCCCAATTTGATCCCTGGTCCCACCCTAAGAGCTTACCATCTAACTCAGACAAAGTTTATGCACAGGACAAAAGCGTAGTCAAGGAGATCACTATATGAAAGGTTCACACAAGAAGTAGGATTTGGGGAGGGACTGGAGAGAAGAGGAGGTTGCTTGCCAGACAAAGATCTATCCCAAGTGTAAGGGGTAGCAGGAAAGAAAGGTGCAAATACAAGCCTAGAAGAAAGAGACAGACTGTTGCTAGGAGAGTGGACATAGGGGAGTATAGAGAATTACTATGTGACCATGGAGAAAATCAGTGATGACAACAACTTTAGTAGGTTATGCAGTATCTAATTTCTAAAAAAGGTTGTGGCTAAAATGGAAAAGTAATAGAATTTCAAGCTGTTGTAGCCAAGGTTCAGAGGCCAGCTGTAACAGGAGCAGGGATTTTGCAAGAGAAAGACCATTCACCTGAGGCAAAATGAAAAATTCTGTTGGCAGCTGTTAGCAGAGGATTCATATGGAAAAATTTTTAGCCAAATAGTCTGAATAGCTGATGCACTGTTAAAGGGTGTCCTTTAAAGTTGCATTAAAATGTTAAGGAAAATAAAAGCCAATAATCATAACAGGTGACTAAAGTTTATTATAATCTCATGAAGTCAGTAGAGTAAATGCAAACATATAGTTTATTTTTGTCATCTGGTTTGTCTTAATCACAAGCTAAAAATTCATTTATAACCTGTATACAAAATGCCATGTTTATATCAATATCATATGCAGCTAGCATGAAATAGTATACATTAAAATGAATAACAGAAATCTGTAATGGTCAAAGACAACCAGTAACAAAACCACTAAATACCAGTTGTCAAACATGATTTACTATGTATATTTCTCCTTTATTCTGTTAAAACAGTAATTATTAAAACTAAAGTGATATGGGTGAGTGTTTATGACTTCCTATTAAAAAGCCTGACTTAGAGCAGTATTCATTTAAGTTTAAGGTTGAAGAAAATCATGCAGAGATCTCTGTTCGATGGCCTAGTGACTTTATATCCTCTTGTCAAACCTCAGCAGTTTTATTTGTAGTGATACATGCCGGAGAAGGTTGGAGGTTAAAGTTGATAGGAGGGCCAACAGGAAAGCCAACCAACTTCTTTCAAAAGATTACAACCTTTAACATATTAGGATCTGTCGGCAGTTACTGCCAACTTTACAAGTCTACATTTTGTGTACTCTTTACAAATCTTCCCAAAATTCCAGATCAAATGGATCAAGTAAATGCTTTTTGTACTTTCCTCCAGTTATTGCTTCCTAACTTTACTACTGTGTAAGCTATTTATTCGTACTTTCCTACAGTTATTGCTTCCTAACTTTACTACTGTGTAAGCTATTTATTCGTTGATTTTAAAATAATGGTTAGCAAGGATTGACCATTTTTCTAATAAGAAACTATGGACAGTTAAAATTCTATTCTAATCATTAACTCCTGGTCTCTCCCTTGCCCCAAGGCTCAATTTGCCAACCTCTTCCAAAAGGTAGATCACTAAAATGATGCACAGGACCCTGCCCCCCTCCCCACCCAAATCAAACCTTTTTTATACTGCAGTAGTAGACTTCATTTATTAAAACATGTGGCTATCTAACTCCCTTCATCATATTTCCCTGGCACATGTCCAAAGGACCACAACAAGCAGCAAAGCTCTGGAATGAAAAATAGTCAATACCTGGTAAGGATGTATTATAAAAGAGTCCATGATATTTATATATTCTTTGTGAACAAATGTGTTATGACAAACAAGTGTTAAGAGCAAGAAAACAACTTGTAACAAAGGATGCACAACTGTATGAGTGTTAAAGTTTTCTCTTAGTTTGTTACTTTCTTTAGAATGCAATATTTGCACCATATAGCACAGGGTTACGGATTGGAAGTATTTTTGAGCTTCTGTAAGTCACAAGTAAATTGTGACATTAAAGAACAAACAAATTCAGGGTAATCTTTTCCAATATTTATACTACACTTGTCCCATGCTGGTTACAAGAACAATTCAGTTTACAACACAGAACATGATATTACATTAAAAAACTATCACTGCATTTGTTAATGTTTATGCAATTTGAAAATTAAATAACTTTAACCAGTTTTCTCGCAACGCAGCTGATATCTGCGATGTTTTACTTGCAGGTGTACATCAGCCAAACTGTTATGTTGATTCATTAATTATCCATTACTATAATTAGGCAATGTAACGCTTCAAAACGCATAAGACAAAAAACATACATATTATCTGCTTGCTAGAACATGCAATCAATAGGGATGGAAGAAAAATCTCATGTTTAATGTTTTCAGGTAGCAGATTTGATTTCTAGGTCTCTTGATTTTCAATCCCCCCCAACATTTGGAAAAAGTGAAAATTCTGCATTTCATAGCACTACCTAGCTATTGCTACAATGTTAAGTATATAAAACTAGATGTGCTCTAATAAAATCTGACTAGCTAATTAATACTCAAAAACAGAGTGGAAGCTACTTAAAGGAATGGTGTGTGTGTAAATTCCTTTAGGTCATTGAAGAGACTGAGGCAGGTTGGTGTAATTCTATATAACTAAAACATTTAATATCCCATGTTGCCTATAACTTTTTGTTCTAGCTGTAATTTAAGAAATAAACACATTCCCCTAAAAAGGTTTAATTTTTTTAGTAATTTCATGTTATGCATTTTTGCCATTGTACATCATATCAAAGAGAGGGAGAGGCCTTTATGGTAAAGATATAAAAAACCATTTACACTGACTGCTAAACATGCCATGCTGTTTTACTCATACCCTAACACTGTCCAAGAATGTGATAACGTAGCAGCATTTTCATTTTAAACTCCACATTTCAGGGGTTTGTAACATATAAATTTGATCTGGGATAACATTTAAAATATGAGATCATACCTGGGAACTGATCCTAATCCCAAAACTAGTTTAATTTGACCACCAGTTACAAAAGTGGGAAGGAAGAGAAGAATTTGGCTTCTGATTAGTTCACGTTAAAGGAATAAAGATGTAGAGTAACACCTCAAGCAGAGATAGCGACTGACATCAGCTCATTCAAAAGCTGCTAGATGCTCTGCACTTTTGAAAATTAGGCTACTTACAAGGTGCCTAAAATATAGATTTGGGAGCCAAATTTTAGGCACTCATTTTTAAACTGGCTTGGATTTTTATTGTATTAAAGTAATGTCATAATAAAACACTACAAATGGGATATAACTATCCCCAAATGCACAAAATATCTTGAGACTTTCATAGTCAAAACTTGCTATCTTATACCCCAAACTCTGGCTCTCCAAAAGTTTAGAAATTAGAATCTTACTTTAATATTAAACAGAGCTGCACTCTCTTTGATATTCTGTTTCCTAGTAAACTCTCCTCTTCGGTTTCAGCCTTTTATAAGGGATCTTTTCCAGCATGCTCTTTGATAGTTGTCCATTTAACTTTGGGAGAGGGATTACAGCCTCATTGTGTATATATGTCAACTGTCTGTGGCAGGATGAGTCTCCTTTCCATATAGCTGGCATTTGGATTCATCTTATGTTGTCTCCTGATCTTCCCTTATTCTCATTTTTGAAACGGCACATCTTCACAAAGAGTATTAAAAAATGAAAAAGTTTGACAAGTGCTAGATGACACTGATAAGAGCTACTTTCAAAAAGATTTTTTCTCGCATGCTTGGTATTTTGCAACCCTAATACACAATATGTACTATTGACTCAGATTATCCCCTTTAGAACTGCACATGAAGGGGACTCTCCACACATGGTATGAGGCCTCAGATACCTTCAAGTCACCATCCCTTTCTCTAGACTCTGTGGAGGCCTTGACACATGTGCCAAACTGGCAGAGAGGACAGAGATGGGGTAGGGTCAGTGTGAAAGCCATCCCCTCCTTACTAGACCCTTGAAAATTGATCAGAAACATCTTCAATTTGGGGTCTTATTTTTCTGAGACCTGCCAAAAAATGGAGGCAGCTAGATGGTACTTTCCTAATATTTTATGCCAAAGTGTAGCTTGCTCTCCTACTGCATGTTTCCCCAGTTCCTCCAAAAACGATGTATATATTGGTGGTAAGATTATGAGAGTTTTGAGAAGATTTAAACTTAAACTGAAGTTTTTACTGCAGGAAGTTGGATTTTTATAACAAAAAATTATTGTACAAAAATAGACTGTTCATCTTCCATCCAGGTTTTTAAAAGTGCTTTACAAGCCTCATAATACTTTGTACAGTAGGGTAGTGTTATTTGAATTTTACAAATAGGGAACTTAAAGCACAGAAACATTAAGGAATGTACTCAACATCACATAAGAGATCAGTGGTAGAACTAGGACTTGAACATCTATCTTCTGATTTCTAACAATGTAATATATGCACAATAAGCTAACTTGTCCAATGTCTACTCTGTGTACTGAAACATTGTTGCCAAGAATTAATGATCCATAGAACACAAAGAAGTGTCTCAAAACCATTATATTGGGCTTACTCCTGCTCTGATTATTATTTGCACCTACAGGCCTAACCAGGATCAAGGCTCCATTGTGCTAGACACCATACAAATGCCCCCCAAAAATTACAGTATAAGGCCCGGATCATTCAAAGATTTATGTATGTACTTCTATCAAATGAAAGATGTGTGCAAGTCATTGCATGAACAGGGCCTAATTTATATTACACTACTATTTGTCAATGAGACAGGATTGGATCCAGTCTGTTGTGTGAAATTATTTAATTTAGGTTTTATGCAATATGTGCCTATCACAATCTTTGGCTCATTTACCAAAAGTTAAAAGAGTACAAATTAGTATGTACATTAAGGACACCTAACACAAGCATTTTATACTCTGAATCTGTGATATGAAGGTTTATTATTTTTAGTATGAGTTCAACATAACTGTGAAGACTTCTTTGGAGCAGCTGCAGAGTACAAGTGTGAGAATGCATTTTTAAAATGCCTGAAGGGCTTAATGAGAGCCTCTGGGCACAATCAGCCTTTCCCTGCTGCACCTGCAGTGGGTGTCGAGCCTGGAAAAAGGAGCTCAAAGGGCAATGAGAGCTTATCTTTGGCTCTCACTAAGTGAGAGATGCTTGGCTGGAATGTGGAAGATGAGTTGGACTGCTAGCAAACAGAGCCTCCCTGAAGGACAATAGGCCTGCAATACAGAGTCTAAGGCAGTTGGGAAGCAAAGTGGCAAAAAATGAATCTGTCCAGGATTCTGCATGCTGGTGGACGGGCCTGTAAGAATCAGGAAGACTCCTGGCTGAGTCAGGGATTGTCCTGCCAGAAGAATAGGAAAAACTCTCCTGCAGCAGAACCGGCTGCTAAGAAGCTCGGCAGTGAGCCTTGATGCTTAAAGAAAGCGGGGATGACATAAAAGAGAGAAGCTGAGGCAAAGGCCCGAGACCAGGTAAGGTAAGAAGTGGTTCAAGGAGGTAGTAATCTGTGTAGTCAGGCCTTGATTGTCTATTCAAAAGTCTCTGGACTGAAACCCAGCAGAGTGGGACGGCCTGGGCTCCCCTTCCAACCCACTGAGGAAAATGGAGCAGACCTCTCTCTTCTCACAAGGGGTAAGGTAAAGACTATCAAAGCCCCCTGATACCAGGGATAAGGATGAATGTATGTGGACTTGGACGAAAGGGATGTTGACTGATCATTGTTAGTTGGATTACTGGTTCGCCCCAGAAGGGGTGGGACTATATGTGAACCACCAGGAGTCACGAGAAGAAACTGACCACCACAGTTTTGGCTCAGCTGTCAGTAGGAAACATTAAAGGAGGAGAGCCCATCCACTGGGGGTGCACTGGCTGGTGAGTAACATGCTTATAAACCTTCATCCATAAACAACGAGGGTAGGGGGAGGAAATTAAACATTTGTTAGAATAATGTCAATTTAGATTTATATATTTTATTGTAGCCAGTTTTCATCCCGATATACACCTGTGCACATATAAAAATTACCACTGAAAAACAATGGTCATCTCTTGGGTGTTTCACAGCAACGCTAACAGCATAAATCAAACTACAAAACAGTTTAAGGGAGGAAATAAAGACCATTGTGTGTACGTCTACACACACACCCCTCTCAAGACTTCGACTTGAGTGCTACGGGTCCTACAAAGGGGAATAAAACCATGGCAATCCCGTGGAAACAGAGGAGAGAGGCAGTATGGAGGAAAAGAGAAGCAGTTTCTCTCACAATGGCATAGCACAGAGGGGCAGTTAGTTGCTAAACTCTGCAGGAGTGAAGAGGATGTGAAGAGAGGCATAGTCTGGCAATGGTACTATGGGCGACATTCTCCTCTGAAATCTGCATACCGTATGCAGCAAAAGGGTTAAGATTTATGCTACTTGTACTCTGTACATTATCAGGGTATATCTCACTTAAGCATTTCACCAGTGCACTTTGGGCCCTCCTATTCTCTGCTGATGACATGTAACAGTCTAGTTTCCTCTTGGCTGTAAAGCTTTGGTCTAATTTTGGCTATTGGGTTTAGTGTATGGGTGCTGGATGGGGTTGATGACCTGTGATATACAAGAGTGGATGATCTGGTGGTCCTTTCTGGCCTTAAGCTCGATGACTTCTTAGAAAAGTGAGAGAGTTGCCATGCCCAACCAGCCTTTGAATGCACAGTAGTGAGGAGAATGGTAGGCTACCTACAGACAGAGCGACAACGTTCAGCAGGATGTTGTTTATCTTGTCCCATAGGTCACCGCCTAATGTTTGGAACAGAGGTTGTGCCATCTGCCCCTGCCACAGTTCTGCCAATGCCATTCACTTCAGGGCAGCATGTGATAAATTTTATCACCATCAAAGAAAAGCATTTTTTTCAGACAGCATTCCCCTGCCCCGCAAGTTCTTGTGCTGAAGAGAAACACAGGGCTCTTGAATATTAAAAATTAAAGACAACGTAAGTCCCAACAGTTTCCGGAATAGTAAATATTCTTCTATTGACATGGTCTGCCACTCTGATACAGTGAAAAATGCTATGAATTAAGAATCCCAACTTAATTTCTAAGAGAATTTAGCAAGACATCCAATGTTATTTTAAAGTAATTTTGTTTGTTATTAATACATTTTGGATTGTTCCTGAGCCAGCACTTACAACTATAAAACTGGCAAAAAGAAGAGTTTCTCAACAAAGTGTAGTCATTTATTGAAAATGCACTTCTATGAAGTTGTTTTATCTGTAAGAGAAAGTCCACTCAAAGACAGAAAACTTGCACGTAGAATCATTTGATGCTATGACAAAACAACTGGTCAATGTAAATGACGTCTGTGCAGTAGGGTGCGAGCAAACTAAATTTACAAAAATCTTCATAGGAAAGGATAAGACTGAGCAGGGGATCCTCGCTCTAAAAGGAGAACAAGTCAGAGTTACTTACAAACAACTACTTATCATATAGTCAGGTTAACTTGCATCTAGTTTGCTAAAAGCAATCTAGTTCAGTGCAGCTCTCAGACACAGAACTAATTAAACTTTTTGACTAATATAAAAGAAAAACATGAGCTTTCACCTTTTTTGACTTAAGTGAAAATATTATTGGTAAACATAAGGTATTTCATTCAAGAGGGAAAAGGTTAATACTTGGAATATATTCATATATAAATACATAATATCCTATCTAGATACCTCTGGTTAATAAATGCATCTAGTGTGTACACTCCCACACACTTTCATTGCTGTGAACAAAATGTCTATTAAATTATGCTGATCATTTTTGCGTTTAATTGTAGTAAGACACCATTATATTACCAAATTAACTGTTCACCTAATTTTTGAGATGATAAACATAATGGGGCAGCAGATTTTTTTCAAAATTACAGAAAAAGTCAAATAATTCTAATTTTTTAAACACAAAAATGTACTCTAATGTATTACATCTAGCTTTTAAATTAAAAGCTACAGAGAATTAAATGTATGATTCATTGTTATGTGACTCAATAGTTTCAAATCACATACTTTTCCTCATCCTTGGTAATGTATTAACATTATGAAATTTTAAAACACTTTAAATTTCTTTGAAACAAAAAGTCTATTTTACTTTTTAATTAAATCTATTTCTCTAAAAGGTCTTTAAAGGCTCTACAAACTACCTTGCATTTTATTATTGCTGACAGTTATCTAAACCACGCTTGAATGCTCTCTTTATCCGTTAGTGAACAATTGAAAGATCATATGCTAAGAGACTTGTGCTTTCTCTTCTTCTTGCCCTGTAATTAAGGCATTTAAATACATTTCTTCATAGCAGTTAAGAGAGTACACGGTAAAAAATCATGAACTGAGACAATTTTGAGTTTAGCAACCACAAATACATACAACATAAATTTGTCTCAATGGCAAATATAAAAAACAGAACAAAAAACCCGCTTGAAATCACATAATAAATTTACAGAACGCATGGACTGAAAAGGTTTTGTTTAACTGTCTTAAGATATTTAAATGATCTATGGTAATTTGACAATACTACCACATTGTTAGCTATCCTACAAGGAAGGTAAACATTTATATCAAACACACATTTGTCAAGAATATTTTAGTTTTTAATAGGGTTTTTTTGCACTATAAAAAAAATGGAGGGAGAGGTGTGAGGAGGACAACATGTGGATGGAAGGAATTACCATATGGTAATTACAACAAATCTGGTAAATGTATTATAATAAATATTTGCCATTATACATTTAGAGCAACAGACATATGCTTTATAAAATGTTATAACAGATAAAACAAACAGAAATTTGTGAAACTGCAGTTTTTCTAAACTGAAGAATTCTTATATTAATGTACTACACCCTTTTTGACACAAACATGTTATTAAGAAGTTTCTTTCACATTATGAAAGGAATTCAGCATGTATATGGTCAAAACATTTCTATATAGCAATTATATACAAGATGTAAAGTATAAAGTGTATCTTAGTTACAGAAATGCTTTAGGAAATATTCTATATGAATTTGAGATTAGTTGGTCATACAGCATATCCCTTACATGTAAATCTAGTTTCTGTGGCAGAAGTTCTTTATGTTGTTGTCTCAATCAAATGTTAAAATATATGTTGTACTAAGTTATGTTTTTTCTTAAGACAGACGAGAATAAGAAAAATAATTTTTAAAAAGTTGTCAGCATGTTGTATTATGAACAACCTTATTAGTCCTTTACAATTACAATAGGTACCTCTGGACAAGATCGAGCAGACATGACAAATGCTTCTGACTTCTTTTTAGATCGAACCTGGAAGGTCATCGCTGAACAAACAGAATACTGTACTACTGGGGTCATAAATTGTCGAAGATGACAAAAATGTAAGTTTATTTTTTTGTTCTATAAAATAAATGAATAAGTTATTCAGTTTGGACTATCCTTTTATCCCTGCTTGATTTTATACTTGAAAGAGATAGATAACTTTTTTTCTTAATTTTTTATACACGTGTCAATTTAACTTTTATATTATGTCCTTCTGAATCCAACTGACAATATTAGCATTGTCTTTCAAATAACTACTGCACTTTCTAAATGTAGTCTTCTGTATGGCTTTCTAATAAATTCTTATCTTTGTTTGTATTTGCTCACCATCATTAATTATGACAAAGCTGTAAACACTTTCAGAAAAAACAGTCCACAAATTTGGAATTTAATATTTTTTCTTTAATTTCATTTTTTAAAGTGTACAGGAAAAATGCTAGCTCAATTAATCTGGTCAAGAAAAAGTATATTTATTATTTCTCCTAACATTTTTATATTTTGTTTTTAGGATAATTTAACAGGACTGGTAGTTTATGATTAAATTTAATTTGTGTGGAGCTAAACAATAACTTAAATTACTGGAACTGTAAACATATTAATAACTGTCACATTTAAATCTTGTGCTATACTTTTAAGGAGAAGTATATAGAATGAATTAGAGATCTGTAAACTCCTGATGGGAATTAGTAGTGTAAGACAAAAGAAAATGAAATGTTAACTGAAAAGAAAATAAGTTAGGTCAAATGAAAATGTAAATCAACAAGATTTGGATAGTACTCAGATCAACAGCTTTAGCTAATAAAAGCTCTAACAGATCAGTGACCATACAGTTTGAAACAAATATGAAATATGAATGACTTTAAAAGAAATAATATGAAAAGTACAACAGTAACCGGATATAAAATTATCAAAATTCAAGTGAAGGAAATTCAAACCGAAATGTATGATGGGCAATTATGTACCTATTTTGACAATTCTAAGTGGTCAAGTTTTTAAAGTATGACACAGAAACCTTAACCTATCTATAGATGAGTGATAAATGAGGCATTTTGTGTCATTACAGTCCCATAAATCACTTTCTTTAACTGCTGACGGCTTTTATCAGATCTAACCTTTTCAAGCTTCTATTAGAGTGCTAACATTTTCAACTTTGACACATATGAAATTTACAAATTCTGCAGCTGATTAACTCTGGACAGAAGCTCACTGCCATCATTGCCTTCTTCAAGTTGGGTTAGAGCTTCAGTGTCTCAAAAACTCTTACTCACAATAGGACAAAAATCTCAATTAATGTAGTGGGCTGTATTTCAAGGGTACAAAACAGTTTTTCTTCTGAAGCAAATAAATGAAAGCATGCTTTCTGCTGTACTCAGCAATGTTCCGCAAACCTAAATAACAGACTGTTTGCAATTTAAAAATCATATGCATAAGAAGTAAATTCCATATAAAGATACGCAACACTTTAGTAATTGAAAGTTCGAAGAATAATTTTCTTTTACTTATCCTGGTTTTAAATTCTAATTAGAAATTTTATATTAAATTGATGAACACTGTTAGCTATTTGAAAAGCCACAACATAAAGAAATCAAACAGGACTATAATCATAACCTCTAGAACTATAAGCTAATTTTCATCATGGACCCAGTTATTATAGGAATGCACATCCTTTTCCATGGGAAACTTTCACTAAACTCCTCCTGAACTAAAATAAAAGGGAATTAAATGCCTTAAATCATCAGGCTCAAAACATGTATTTTCATAATTTATAATTACAAATGCGTAGTACTTTATATAATTCAGATATAACTTACACACACACACACTGAAACCTTCAAGGAAATACATTTACAAGATTTAATTGATACAGACGTTGAAACAAAGCTCAAGTTTAAAGAGATACTGTCTTTAATAATAATAGTCAGACTGAAGAAATCTTGAT
Organism: Caretta caretta; assembly: GCF_965140235.1. Classification (NCBI taxonomy): domain Eukaryota; kingdom Metazoa; phylum Chordata; order Testudines; family Cheloniidae; genus Caretta; species Caretta caretta. The sequence goes on from NC_134211.1 coordinate 76,057,622, forward strand.
GTTGGTTGTGTGACCACAGGAAGCCTGGTACTTCAGATGGTATTAGTTTTGATAAGAACTAACTAGACATCAGACCTAAACAATGAAACCTGAAGAGACAGCCTCAGACCACGCAAATAGGAATATCTGCAGAGACCCTCCCGCGGCATATTGCCTCTTGTTGACAAACCACAAATCTTAGAAAAATAGTGGGCAAAGGACAACTTTTCTTCAGCAACATAGCGAACATAGCCTTGTAACGTCAGTGATTAAGGCCTATCTATGACAAATTAAAAACTTTATTTCACTAATAATGTTACACATCACAGAAGCTGTGCAGTTACTTTTTGACAATTCAGATGTAAATCCTGGAATGCATGTGAATATTCATGAGAAAGTCATATTTATCATTTAAAACAAGAGGACATGACTTCTTGGTGTTCATATCAAAAACCAGTGATGAATGAGGCCATGCTAATCAAAGACAAACCAAAACACACAGATGTTTGCTACTCTTGATTAAAAAAAGAAAAGACTAGTCCAAAAGAACAATGATATTGAAAATCTAAAAATGTTTATATATACACTAAAAGAAAAGGAGTACTTGTGGCACCTTAGAGACTAACAAATTTATTTGAGAATAAGCTTTCGTGAGCTACAGCTCACTTCATCGGATGCATCCAGTGGAAAATACAGTGGGGAGATTTATATACATAGAGAACATGAAACAATGGGTATTACCATACACAATGTAACCAGAGTGATCACTTAAGGTGAGCTATCACCAGCAGGAGAGTGGGGGGGGAGGGCTTTTGTAGTGATAATCAAGGTGGGCCATTTCCAGCAGTTGACAAGAACGTCTAAAGAACAGTGGGGAGTGGGGGAATAAACATGGGGAAATAATGACAGGTTTCAGAGTAACAGCCGTGTTAGTCTGTAGTCGCAAAAAGAAAAGGAGTACTTGTGGCACCTTAGAGACTAACCAATTTATTTGAGCATAAGCTTTTGTGAGCTACAGCTCACTTCAATAGTTTTACTTTGTGTAATGACCCATCCACTCCCAGTCTCTATTCAAGCCTAAGTTAATTGTATCCAGTTTGAAAATTAATTCAAATTCAGCAGTCTCTCGCCTATATATACACTGTGTGTGTGTACACATGTGGGTATGTATGTGTATATATATGTTTAGAAATGTCTATGTTAGTTATTTTAATTTTTGCTTATTTAAGATTTTACATAAAGTCAAAAGAAACCGGGGTAGTCAAGAAAACAGAAGCTTTGAATAATTCAAATATTTTTATTATGGATAAACAATTTTAAGTCTCTTATGTAGTTATATATGCTCCACCCATAAAAATGTAAATAATTCTAACTTATTATAATTTGTTTTTATTGACATATTTCTGGGTTTTAGTGACACTTGAGTAGTGTGTGCTCTAAATTTTACATTTCCTTATGGTTACATAGTGTAAATATAAATGTGTACTTGAGCACAAATACAACTTCTGAAGATGGCATGATGATGGTCAGAGAAGGGGACTGGGAGTCGGAATTCAGGGCTCAGTTTCTAGCTCTTGCAATGTCTGGTGACACTCAGCAATTCATTTAAACTTCTGTGTGCCATTTTACTCATATATAAAATGTATTAACCTATAGCCCCATCCCCTCACTCTCTCAGGGAGATATAGACCCTGATTCAGCAAGGTACCTTAGTACATATCTAACTATGTGCATAACCACACTGAAATCAATGGGATGTCTGTTAGGTACTACATATGTTTGTACAGTGTCTAGCCCAACAGGATCCCACCTGGGTGGCATACAGATTCCATCACAATATAAATGTTAAACGATGATGTTAATACCCAAGTGTTAAAGTTGGGAACATGCTTAAATATCTTGCTGAATCATGTACATAGTTTCCTATCTTCAGTGGTCAGCATCTCAGGGACTTGCCTAAGACCAGGAAGTATTTAGATACGATAGTTATAGGTTCAATAGAAAAACCTAAGGTAGAGAGTTAGAAAAACTAATCAGGTATCTCCTTCTGTTGCATGGAAACATAGGTCAACTGTATCTTGCCAGTGTGGTGTTCTGAGAAACTTAGATGAAAAGTACTATAGATTTTAAACTCAGAATTGGAGTGACAAAAGGAAAAAGTCACTGCAGGTTTTATGCAGAATCAAATCTTTTCACACAGACTATGCAGTACTGTAATCACAGCTTTGTTTATGAGATTTACAATAAACACAATACTTAAATTCTGATCTGGTATGATTGATATGATCTCTACCAGCAACCTACTATACCCAATTAGATATCTGGTCCCTAATATTCAGTACAGTAAAGAAATCATGAAGGATTTATTAAAAGAAGGTCCATCTTATAAACTATTGAAAATTAAGGCCTAAACTGCTCATTCGAGTGTCCTTCACCATAAACCACATTGCTGATATTTGCATAAAACTAACACCACAACAAAAGGGATTTTCTTTGCTGTGATGAGAGTATTAACATTTTTGCTATTATTAAAATCATGATCTTCAGCTGACCCATTAAAGACCAATTTCCACATCATAACACGTTTCAGTGATCTAATTCTTTCCCCCCTAACTTTTAAAGGTTTTTTTTTCTTTTTTCTTTTTTTTTAAATCTTGTCTTGGAACCTTAAAAGGAATTCCTGGTTATAGAGATGCTGATGTGCTTAATGCAAAAATCTCAACTGCCTTCTCCAACCTAAAATAGATAATTGTAGCTCTGTGAAGGCAGTTTCTTGTGTTTAAGAAACCAGAAGTCCTCACACTCCATATTACCTCCCAGGGTATACCATAACGCACACATCTTCTATACATACTTCTCAGTTTCCTCATTTTTAACCTGGAAGAACCACTCTCAAAAAGACTGAAAGGTCATTTGAAGTCCATACTGACACTATATCTGCTCCTAAGCAAAAATCTCCAAGGCACAGGGAATTTGTGTAACATTAAATAAGACTGCTGTCCTTTAGCCAGGCACAGACCAACAAACAAACTTAATTTTACATCTCAAGCTGCACTTAAATTTTTCAAACCCGCTCAGCCTCTTGCTTTCACCTGCTTTACTTACTGTGAGAGAGTTCTGTCTGTAATCGGCTTTTGACTTTATTTTTTTCTTATATTAATACAAATAGTTTTATACTCCAGATATACTAATTTTAACATTAATACATAAAGGTGTGTTTATAAGACAATTCTTCCAACTTTTGGCCCTTTTTTGAAAAATTTACTGAAAGCCTAATATATTTAATATTCAGTAGCATGTGAGAATAATTTTTATGCAACTCTGATAGTTAGAAAGATAGATAACTCAATTATTAGATCATCTATCAAAATATTCAGATGTATAAGAGGCTACTAAAAAGATTGATGACTGAGAAAGTCCACTGATTCTCTAGCCATCATATTCACGCATTTGGCTAGACAACATTTTTCGCTGCCTTCACAAGCAAGCTTCATTACCCATCACTCCACTGAAAAGAGTTTATTATGAGGCTGCCATCTTGGCAAGACTATTATTTAGATGATAAATGTTCGGAAGAAAAGTGTGTCTAGATTTTTTTTTTTTTTTTTTTTGGTGAGATGAGCTTTTTGACAGATAAAACAAACAGCATCTACATTTCTAATTAACTTAAATTTGGCAGTTACAAATACAGGTCAGTAAAGCTATGATACACTACTAGATTATTTTCTGTCTGAATTTTGTCCTTAATTTGTAAAATGTAAATTAACTAATTAGAGGAAAAGCAGCATTATTTGTGACAAAATGCTTCTGTTAGTTTTGTGCTCTTTGACATTTATCATCAACCGTACTCCCTTATTCTAAGTTCTAGTAGATGGATAATTATACTTATATTAATATATTAAGTTTTTAATCTTTGAAACTAAAATGAAAGTTTCAGTTTTTGAGAAAATACACCACATTATACAAATTGCAAGTACACTACATATTCTAAGCTTTGTTTTATTTAAAAAGTGTTCTGCTGTTTATGTATATGTGTGTAGTAGTAGTACACACAATTTTTCAGAAGATTATGGTATCTTTATTGCACACAGAGGGTGGCCAACAATTAACACAATTATGTTTTGCACATGTATACTACAAGTTCACGCTCCTTCCACACTCTCAACCCCCTGCCCAATTGTCACTTCAAATGGATTAGAAGCATTTACAGAATTACAGAGATGGGAGGTGGGAGGATGGAGAGGGAAGGGAATTTGGTTATTCTTGAGTTTCAGCAAGCAACCTGACCTTGTTAAATTAAAATATATGATGTAATAGTTTACGGAAGTTTTTTTAAAGCTATTCCTAGGTAGATAAAGACTCAACAATAAGAAATACATTGAAAATGTCAGATGTAAATGTCAATTAAAAATTACAAGGAGTTCTGAAAGGTAAGGTCTGTGAGGATTGACATTCTTTGACATAGTGGAGTGTCTGTGACCAGGCCTTTGGCAAACATAGCAGGATCTATGCTGTCAGCTCATATTGTACATAAAATTAGATGCTTGTCTAATCTGAATGAGAAATACCAGGGAAATTGGAGCTGAAGCCTTGCGGTAATGTATGTGGAAGCTGAAAGCGCTCTATCTGTACTACATGATAGTCTCCAGTGACATAACAATATCTGAAAGAGTGGAGAAAAATATAAAGAAAAATAATTCAAACAAAGATATATAGCACCCTGTATACTACTGTAAAAGCTGAGAATGCAATAATCCAGCAGTCAAAGGATAAATTCTAATCCATTTATAATGTAATCCTAATTTGAGATATATGTATAAAACATTTTATATGAAAAAATACACTGTAATTCATGTTTAATTGACATTTATCATTCAAATTTAAATTTTAATCTAAATGTTATGTGGATTTGTTCCCTCTTTGCTTTGGTAATGCACAAGTGACTTTTGATAAAGAGTGAAACAATCTAAAATGATCCTGGAAATTAATACAACTGTAGTAGCTGTCAACACAAAATGTAGATATTTCTCACTGAAACCACATGTCCAACACTCTAAATCATCTTGTTAAGGATCAGACTATTGCCCAAAGACTGAAACAAATTCTTTTGGGCTACTTGTTTTGAACAAATTCTTTGCACAAACTACATTATTAGTCAGAATATGTTTTGATACTTTTCGTAAATCTCATTAAACAATACGGCCACAACAAGAATATATGTATAACGTTGCTGAAAATAAGGTGGGATCTTCCCTTTTATAAAATGTATATGTATGTTTGCATACACATATTGATTATTTTGTATGATCAAAAGGACAGATACTGATAATCTTGATTTCTTTACAAAGTTGGTTCACTGGTATACAGACAATTTTAAACAACTGGCTCTCCTTTTATTTTAGAATTGCCTTTTTTTTTTTTTGTCTACTAATAAGACTATCTTCACTTCCTGCTATTTAAATTAGCAAACAGACAACTGACTTTATGAAAACTAAATTAATTACTCTTATAAAAAGAATATTTGAGTCGTAAATTGTTGAATGTACACTATTTTCTGTTTAGACAAGGATAATCTGGTTGAATAGTAAAAAGTGATCATAAACTCCAAGACCATTCATGTCCATTTTCTAAAACTGGTTTACTAATTCTGACAGAGGAGCCCCCAAAACACAACAAAACAATTCAACAACAAACCAACAAAAAACCAAATTCTAGCATGTGTGAAATTCTACAAGCATCAGATAGCTAAACTGACCCTAAGTCTCCCAGTGTTGCAGTAAGGTCAAAACCTTTCAGCATTGTACCAGTGTGTCAAAATATGTCAACAAACCATCATACTGCAGGAAGAAGAATGACCTTTCAGTTCTTTATGTTTGGGCTGCCAATGAAGCTTTGGATAGTGGGTATGCATGAACAGTTTTCCTAGCTACTTGACAAATGCAACTCCCAAGCTTTCCTCTAAATCTGGTTGTCAAACCACTAGGTTTCAACTCACTGGTACAACTTTCTAAGCCCACATACTATTGGAGACTAGTGATGCTATTATAAAAATGCATGCTTTCAATATATCCGCAAAATAATTTGCCTTTACTTCAACCAAACCGATAAAATCATTTCTTAAACATTCTTTGGATGAACAGATGTCAAACTCTTTCAAACAACTTAGTAGAAAAAAGGATTATCATTCCATTGTTCCAATTCCTAGTTTTCTCTTGTGTGATAAATCCTGATAGTCAATTTCTAATCCATGAAACAAAAACCAAACACTAAATTGTATGTGATCTGAACGAATCCTCTAAAATCCTACCTTTCTTATCAGTCATACACACCTTTTGGTTCCAGGGGTATGAAGTTGTACTCCATATGCTTTATGGAAATATGCTTATGAATATGACATAACTGGAATATACTTTACGCTAAATATCCCTTGTATGGTGTCATTAGAAAGTTTGTAATCCACTAAGTGTGTTCATCCTATTTGTTTGCATGTATTATTTCTATATCTGGAGTTAGGAGAATAAGATCTAAACTTGTATCAATGATGTAAACATATTCAGTGGAAGCGATTAAAGGTGCTCCAGAAAAAATCAGTTGTATATTGCCTTAGTTACTTGAAAGCCTTCCTGTGAACGTGTGGGCCAGCCCAGGGGGAGTGGAGACTAGGGGTTTTACAGTGACATGAGACCATGTCACCTGATAATGAAATCCATCTTAAATCTGGTACTTTTCCATTTAGAACGAGGGGAGGGGACCCAGAGAGACAAAAGATTTCTACCTCATGCCAAAGCTATACAAGGGGGTAGAGCAGGACAAAAGGGGCTGCCAGTCATGAGAAAACTCCTGCTTACCACCTGAGATGTCTGCTGAAACTAGGAAGGACTGTACCAAGGGAAAGGATTGCGCCCAAACTAGGAAGGAGTCTAGTCTGTGAAAGAATCAGAGGGGTAGCCGTGTGAGTCTGGATCTGTAAAAGAAGGATCCTGGATCTGTAGTCTATGAAAGAAGCTTATTGGAACATCTCTGAGGGTGAGATATTACCTGTAATCAGTTTCTTAATGTATTAGGCTTAGACTTGCGTGTTTTTGCTTTATTTTGCTTGGTGACTTACTTTGTTCTGTCTGTTATTACTTGAAACCACTTAAATCCTACTTTGTATACTTAATAAAATCACTTTTGTTTATTAATAAACCCAGAGTAAGTGATTAATACCTGGGGGAGCAACAGCTGTGCATATCTCTCTATCAGTCTTATAGAAGGTGGACAATTTATCTATTTACCCTATATAAGCTTTATACAGAGTAAAACAGGTTTACTTGGGGTTCAGGCTCCCAGAAAGGCTGAACACTGGGTGCTGGGAAAGTCCCTATTAACTGAAGCCCCTGGGCTGAGTGAATCTTAGTTTCAGTGAACTGCAGAAGCGTGGTCCAACCTCTGGGTCTGTGCTGGAGCTGACTGGAGTGCCTAATTCAGCAAGACAGGAGTGGCGGGGCGCTTGTTCTGGCAGGAGGGTTGTTCTCAGTGGTATCCCAGCTCATCAAGTAACAGTCTCGAGGGGAATCTCTGTGACTGAACCCACCGCAACGGACTTCAAAGATTATTTTCATTTTACCATTATGATTATTAGATGTAAACAGGTGTTTTAATATCAGGCTTAATTTATTAATTAGAAACAAATGTCAATTTACATTTCAAAAGTGTAGGTGTTACTTTAAAAATACTTACAGGAAATTTGTTCTTATTTATTCATGTTCTCTTTTTACATATAAGCACAGGACTAAAGACATTTAGATTACAATTAAAGGGGGAAAAGAATTCATTGGAGGGAAGACTTGCTATTCATATTCAAACAGAGAAGAAGAAATGCTTCTCTCATTATGTGGAATTATCATTATTCTAATATCAGTGTCAAAGAAGACATTTTGCTAGTGTCTTCTTCATATAGTAAAGTTACTTCAGCTAATAACAGTGTCAAGTTTTCTCCTGGGACTCTCCATAAATTGTATTACAGAGTCTCGAGATGCAGTATCCAGGCTTGCAAATGATGGAAAAAGTAAATTGTTATATTTGACTTTACATGTACTTGCAGCAAGTCATCCACGATACACTTACTAATTGTTATTTAATCGGTCTCTTGTTGATATCTATGTACTTGTTAGTATACTGCAGTAGTGTCTACTAATGTTGATATAACGGATTGTTACAGTCCTTACACAAAGTAACAATGGAGTCTGTCCAGTTTCTTTAATCAAGGTGGCATTACATTCTTACTTTACAGAATAATCAACCCCAGACTGGGTAATGGGACTTCTAGATTTCTTCAGATGAACTGAAAGTATAGCACAATGAAATACAGCAACTTTCAATATTAGCAGAATTTCAAGCTGAAACAAAGCAGTATTATTGTTACAAAAGTCCAATCATCCTAATTTTGGCAACAGAACCTTAAATGTGCTTCACTTCCAACACAATAAGAAATGTTGTTCTCACTATTTTTACTATGTCAAAATGAACAGGTGCCTAGTTAATATATATAAAACAAAAATAAAATACTATCTGTTGATTGACAGGTCTAAATAAAGGGGTGCTTCTGCAGGTGACACCAGACTCAAAAGGTCGAAATTATTCTGAAGTGTTTTACTACACCCCAAAACTAGATAGGCCAGATGCCATGTACAGCACAAAAATAAATAATCACTGCAACTTCCTTTCTGCAATGGTATGTTTTATTGCAAAAGGCGAATTTAACTCAGTGAGCTGCTAATGGTGAGGACTGTTGTAAGGATAATAGTGAAGGAAAACCAAGAACTACTTTTACTAAACATTCTTTAAGAGAAAATATCTTTTTATCCTAACAACATGTTGTCCCCTCCATATAAAAATTTTGTGAAGTATAAAGTAATTGTTTTTCTCTAACACTCATGCAGCTAATTATTCCATCTTCTTTTCCTACCAAGTGTGTTATCCATTTCCTTATGAATACAGAGGAAAAAATGGCCATAAACAACAGTCACTGGACAATCTAATTCCTAACATGGGGAGCCTGCTTGTTATACAATCTAGATTGAACTGAGTACACTGTAATCTGATGTCTTGGCTGTCTTACAACTATTGAAAGTCTTCACAAATACTATGGATAAAATTTCCCTCTTTATCTTGGAGAAATGGAATTGAGATGCTTCGTTCCTCTCGCAAAACAGTTGACTACTATGTCTATTACGGTAATTATATCTTTAAGACAGACATAGATGATTTTAAATGACAATCATTACGAGAATTTGAAACAGATATTTATGCATTTTACCTTGATTCAGGAACTTTGATTCTAAAATGCAATACGTTAGACTCCCAGAATACATTTGACTCACATGGTTTAATGAAAAACACACAAATAAAAATTACCACCATTTTTTCCAGGTACGGAAATTCTTATGAGCTTTTAACTTAGTACTCATCTATGAAGAAAAATAATGGAAACCTACCTATTCCAGTAGCTCCAGAACTGGTCTTGCAGATAGGCCTGGTGGCTACATTCATCACCAAATGAAGCTTTGCTTTCAATCCAGTGAATTATATGTCCTTCAACAGCTAGGGGACAAAGCATTACTAATATAAAATGAATGCAAGCTCTGAAAATCTGACGACAACAAAGATTTGTAAAGTTCTACATTAATCAAAGCTACGATATGACTTATACTTACGGCACAGGTGTATACTTGTAAACCATCTTTCAAACATTTGCAATGAATATTTTTTGAAACAAAATCTAAGAACCACATAGTAGTGTTTACCTACAATTCTCTCAATTTAACTTTAATTACCGTGTGCTCCAAAAGTCCTTCGAATGCACTTAAGCCAGTACAAACAGTTACTCAATGAAAAAGGAGCCAAAATACTGAGGACAGAAGTACAGCTATACCCATTTCCCCCTTACTCTCCCTAATCTTAGGTGTCAGGAAAGGGGCTGGAAACACCTGGTGCATACAGGGGCACGTAGGCGAGTTACTGTAGCAGAAACTTTTCAGTGCTGTAGGTTGGGGTAGGACAGGGAGCAGACAAGCAACAGCAGCTCACCCCACAGTGTTGAAAATTATGAACCGTACATACATATATATTTCTCCCTTTTCTCTTTGGAGTCAGCAGACACTGTACCTTTGTGGGGATGTGTTCTGTGCTATTATGTAGGAAGGATATGTCAAAGAAGTGACTTTTCCGTTTTACTACGAAGACACTGCAGTTCATGGTGTCTTCCAGGAGCAACCTTCCAACCTGTGCGCCAGTCACCATGAGAGGCCCATCTCCTGCACAAACAAGGTTTCACTCCTGAGGTTGACCAATTTTTCCAGTGGGAAGTTATGCCCATATAAGATGAGCCAGTCTCCCTCCGGGTAACCTGGGACACTGCCATGGAAGGCTTTGAAGACCTTTCTATCTGTATAGTTTTCTATAGCACCTATCACTGGTGTTTAGCTTACTGTAGTGCCTAAGGAATGAAACATTAAGTTTGACTTGGGGCGATGTGCTCTCAGAAGTTTGTGCTGCAAAGCCAGACAGGCTCTTGTATTCTACATCAATTATAGAATTTTAAAAAGTTTGCCTTTTTATATCTAAGTAGAGAATCACAGTTACAAAGTATACATGCATTTCCATAGCCTTGTCGAAGTCTGATAAGAGGGGGAGTTATTTGTCTTCCTGCCAGTCATAGATGGGGGTAAAAAAGGTACTCTACACAGCTACTGGGATACCTAGAGGCAGTGAAGCGTACAGACAGACAGCAAATCCATGGACTGTTTTAACCAATCAAAAAGGTGATGTTCCAGAGCTAGTAAGCTTTCCAAAATACTTGCCTTTCCCAACCAACATCTCCTTTAGCCTTCCAATGTTTGAACTGCAGCCAGTTGCTCTTCAGTTCATCACAGCCAGGATGCTGGATTGCTGGGAGATGGTGATGTTTGTGTTTGATATGAAAGAGATTAATAGCTAGATATTGTCTGTTTTTTGCTAGATTTTTAGTCAGTGCTGTTTCACAATCTTCTTAATAGGTTCAACAAGACTGGTGAGATGACAGATCCATGAAACTGCACAGGTGAGAGCTTTGGAAGTGAAAGAGTAGGTGTTCATTGCAACTTTATGAGTGTGGCCTGACAGCATGTAATTAAGCCATCGTAGAGTAATCCTGCCAAGTGTCTGTGGTGGGACAGCAGAATATCATGGTTGAATGTATCAAATACTGTGGAGAGGTCCAGTTGTTTGAGTATGGATGCATGGCTTTTGTCCATGGTCATCTATTAGTGCCACCAGCGCCATCTCTGTTCTTGAAAACTGAGTGGGAGGAGTCCAGAACATTGAAAATATTTAGGTGGAGTGGAAGATGTCCCTTTGGATCTTTTCAAAATGCTTTCTCATAAAAGAGTGATTTCATAGTGGAGAAGAATGTTGTGTTGAGTGATTATACCTTAAATACTGGCGAGGTAATTACATGATTTAGAGTAAATGATGATAGATATCTCTCATTGAAGCAGATGTTGACAATTTTGCTAGTAAGAGTCTTAGAAGCTTGAATCACCAAGAAGGGCAAAAATCTGAGTCACAGATAATGGCTCAGTTCTCATATAGTGCTTCCATGAGTTTGTGATTTTCTCTGAAAAATACATTGACATATAGTTGAAAAGGGAGGTGCCAGATTCTGAAATTGAGTTGAATAACTCTTCTTGGTTAAGGTGGTGACTCATGATTCAGCAGCTGCTATTATGGAGGAAATAGTGGGGTTGCTGGTTTGGTCAGCAGGCCTAGTGGTCTGGGCCTGCTGCCACAGTCTCTCTTTTCGTCCAGTGTGTCTGGGATCCCTGGATGGGGTTCTACTGGGTCAGCTTCCTTGTCGGTAAACCCCTGGCTCTGCCCATCCCAGAGCTAGGTGTAGGGGATTCTAAGATGAATAGGGGGACTAGGGTCCTCTGCTCTGTCTGGTCCAGGGCCCTGAAAGTATGACAGCATGGGCTGGCCTATGCTTGGTCCACCTCTAGTTCACCTTCCCTTGGGTCACTTGCTATCCCATCCAATTTCTCAGTTTGGGGTATAGCTGCTGTTTGGTTATATTCCTTTGCGCCAAACTCCCAGTCTCATGTCTGATGCAGGCAACCTGAACATGATTCTCCCTGCCTCTAGGGTGATGTCTTGAAGGAGGAGGAGGAGGAAAGATTCACAGTAAGACCTCCTCAATAAGAGCTCTTTTTCTGCCTTTCTCAGGGAAGTGCTCCTGCTAGAAATGGCTTCTCTCCTCCCCCATGCCTGAGTGGCTGGAGCTCTTTTTATACTGCTCCTTTTCCCCAGGAGCATATTCAGCAGTGCCTGAGGGGTGTAGCTTTCCTGGCCCAGTACTGTTTCAGCCTTTTCTCTGCCTCAGTGTGGGGTTTGTAGACCCCCCATAACAGAGAAGACAAAATTCTTACTTTTTCCATGGAATAGCTGTTAAGTCTGAGAATTCCTTGTGTTTGACTATCTAGATGCTTATGTGATCCTCATCACCAGTAGGATGGGAATGCTAGAACTTATCTATCAGTTTTTCTCCACTGACACAAAATTTTCTTTCTTCCTGATTCTTCTCGGTCAGGCTATTAAGTACCCATGGAGATCTGTGGGGGCAACGAGGAGAATGTGGATGCCAAAATGAGGCAAATGAGTGGTTTCACTGATTTGCTGGATCTTCCATTCCATGGCCTTTTGGTGGGGAGGCATTACCCGTAAAGATGTTTTGGAGTTTGACTGGGTCTATGAGTTTCTGGGGATAGACCATTATAAATGGTTCTGATCTCAGCCTCAGATGGTGGTCAGTTCAGGTTTGAGGTACAGGGATGTTACTTAAGTCCCCCGCTTTCCAAAAAACACTTCTTACAGTTATCAAGTTACTACTGCAAATCCCTAGAAACAATATTTTATATTTGTAATGTATAAAGTAAAACATGAATAATATACTATAATATTTACAGTAATATTTTATAATATAATCTAGTTTTTACTGCCTTATCATTAAGTAATGTTAACATTTTAGTATAAACACAATAAATTCTAATAGAAAAAGCTTTAAGGACTTACCTACTGGCACTTCTAAAATAAAATCTGGTGTTTTGTCATAACCCTTTGCACGAAGCTGTTCTTCAGCTGCATAGAGAACAAATACTATTGTTTATAACACTATTCTATTAACTAGACAGCAGTATAATTAATTTTCTTTTAAATAAGAGTGCAAGAATTACTAATGCAGTCATACATATCTTTCATATGTATGCAATGCTGTCTCAGATTAAATGAACCTTCTTAGCAAACCTGAAGCATGGATATAAAAATGCTTCTTTGTCGTCTCTGCATTTTTATGTCTTCATTATAAACATCATTAATTCAAGCTGTCATACAGTACTTTGTAACTGAAAAACTGTTCAAAATAAAGAAATATATTTGCTTATCGAAAGAAGAATCTCTTCACATTAGAATTAACCTGAACAGCTTTTTACTAATGCCACAAATGTACATATTCTATAGTTGCTTTCTTATTTTATATTGAAGACTGACTAAAGTTATTACAAAACTTTATCTTCCAATTGGAAAGCTATAAAAGGAAAGAGAAGACACAGATTTTTATTTCTCTTGCATTATGTAGAATTTGCCAAATTTTACAGTTCAGTAGTACATACATTTAAAAGTACATTATCTTCAAGAGTTAAGTCTGTTTGTAATTCTGTATCCTTTGTAAATACCAAAACTTCTTTTAAGCAATATCTGAAGATTTTCAGAACCATGACAGGGAGCAAGCAAGACAAAATTGTGGAGGAAAAAATCAACCCATGCCTTAAAAAGAAGAAAAAAAAAAACTTCACTGCTGTCTAGGTGTTGTCCTTGACTTCTAATGGTGTTAGATTGGTATTCCTGAAACACCATTTCTCCATTAGATTTTGGAGTGACCTGGTCATTCAATTCCAGACATGGCTTTCTGTCTTCACCCAACCTCAACTAATTGCACAACCAAGTAACAAGGAAGGCTGTGTGGACTCTTAACATCTACTGGGCTGTTGACATTGTCATGCATCCCATTCGCCTTTCTGCATCACCTTTGATTAAAATTAATGGCCCATTCCCACAATTGGGTAGCTTATTTCCAATCCATTTATCAGCCTAGGACAGTGGTTTCATGGCAAATGTTCAGAACTCTGTTTTAGAACACTTTGTGCATATCCTGAAAGGTCAGCACTTTGAGATGAAAGAACATTTTAATGACAAGAACAACGTTTAGATTTTTAAGGGTACATTTGTTAAAGGTTGTGAAAAACAAGAGACTGAAGTTAATTTTTCAGCTGCTGCACTAGAAGTCATAGTAAAACCTCACTAATTTGCACTAAGACTAGGATATCCATTGGGGTAGTTATGAATTAGTGTGTAAGTGAACAACCAAAAGAAGGGGGAAAATGCACAACTAGATGTACTTCATTCATTTTGACGTGTACTAATAAGTGTACTCTAGTACAGGGGTCGGCAATTTTTCAGAAGTGGTGAGTCGAGTTTATTCACTCTAATTTAAGGTTTCACGTGCCAGTAATACTTTTTAGCGTTTTTAGAAGGTCTCTTTCTATAAGTCTTTAACATATAACTAAACTATTATTGTATGTAAAGTAAATAAGGTTTTTAAAATGTTTAAGAAGCTTCATTTAAAATTAAATTAAAATGCAGAGCCCCCCCGGACCGGTGGCCAGGACCCGGGCAGTGTGAGTGCCACTGAAAATCAGCTCGCATGCTGCCTTTGGCATGCATGCCAAAGGTTGCCTACCCCTGCTTTAGTATATTGTAAAAATAAGTGTTAGTAATACAGCACCTCACTATAGTGACGTATCAGCTATTAAGCCTTGGTAGGTGTTAGAGAGCAAAAGCTAGTGTTTTTTTTTTAACCCAGATATAAAATATATGGATGAGAGATGGGCAGATTAACAAAGCTTTACTTTATGTTAATCTCTGAAACCCATTTTGAGTCACACCATAACAACACGATAAATCAATATTCTGAACAATTTCTTCATTCTGATAGGAGTGAAGAATAGGATAACCGTTGCCTACTCCTAACTGCTGATTCTAATGTTTGAAAATAGTTAAAAAAGAGGCTCGGATGCTTTGGTTAAAACTTCATTCATCTTAAAACCGCAGTATTATTGAACAGATTTGACATTAACCAAAGAGAAAATAATATTAGACTGTATCTTAAGATGTATTTTAAAACTTCATATCTGCACAAAAAATAAAAAAATCCCCATACTAGGCATCAATATGTTAAACAATAAAAATACCATTTATTTAAATATTTTTGGATGTTTTCTTCATTTTCAAACACAACACAGAATACAAAGTGTACAGTGCTCACTTTACATTTATTTTTTATTATAATATCTGCACGATAAAAATAAAAGAAATAGTATTTTTCACAATCTAATACAAGTACTGTAGTGCAAATCTTTATCATGAAAGTTGAATTTACAAATGTAGAATTATGTACAAAAATAACTGCATTCAAAAATAAAACAATGTAAAACTTTAAAGCCTACTAGTCCAATCAGTCCTACTTCTTGTTCAGCCAATCGCTCTGAGAAACAAATTTGTTTACATTTAGAGGCGATAATGCTGTCTGCTTCTTGTTTACAATGTCACCTGAAAGTGAGAACAGGTGTTCCCATGGCACTGTTGTAGCCAGCGTCACAAGATATTTATGTGCCAGATGCACTAAAGATTCATATGTTCCTTCATGCTTCAACCACCATTCCAGAGGACGTGTGTCCATGCTGATGATGGGATCTGCTCAATAATGATCCAAAGCAGTATGGACTGATGCATGTTCATTTTTATCATCCCAGTCAGATGCCACCAGCAGAAGGTTGATTTTCTTTTTTGGTGGTTTGGGTTCTGTAGTTTCCGCATCAGAGTGTTGCTCTTTTAAGACTTCTGAAAACATGCTCCACACCTTGTCCCTCTCAGATTTTGGAAGGCACTTCAGATTCTTAAACCTTGGGTCAAGTCCTGCAGTTATCTTTAGAAATCTCACATTGGTACCTTCTTTGTATTTTGTGAAATCTGCAGTGATAGTGTTCTTAAAATGAACAAATGTGCTGGGTCATCAAATGAGACTGCTAGAACATGAAATATATGGCAGAATGCGGGTAAAACAGAGCAGGAGACATTCAATTCTCTTCCAAGGAGTTCAGTCACAAATTTAATTAACGCATTATTTTTTTAAAATGAGTGTCATCAGCATGAAAGCACGTCCTCTGGAATGGTGGCTGAAGCATGAAGGGGCATACGAATGTTTAGCATATCTGGCACATAAATACGTTGCAATGCCTGCTACAAAAGTGACATGTGAACGCCCGTTCTTAAGCGGGCAGCATTATCCCCCATAAATGTAAACAAACTTATTTGTCTTAGCAACTGATCAAATGTGTTTTCATAACATCAAAGTCTAGAACTTGAGACAGACACATGTAATAAATTGAAAGAAAAAAGACAACCACTTAACACACCTTAAACCTTAAGTGAGCTTATATAAATATTTTAAATATATACCATAATTTCCTTTATTTATATCTTTATATACTGATGAGATAATCCCTTCTAGAATTGCTAAAATTTTGTATTAGACAGCACAAATTACATACAGCTTATTTTTATTTTTTAAAAGGTAACCTGAAGTCTATCATAGGTCATGATTCATTAAAAATTAAGTCTGATTTGCGTGCTACAGAAGTTTATACAAGGCCACAAAAATGAATCATTTGGGTCGAAGGATTCTTTAGTGAGTCATCTAGTCCATTCCCTTGTATCATGCCAGGATTGATTTCATTAAACATACTTGTTAGATGAGTGTCAAGTCTAGCCTTGAATTTTTCAGTGAAGGTGATTCCACAAGCTTCCCAGGCAGATTGTTCCTGTACTTAACAGTTCCTATAATTATGAAAAAAGAAAAGAAGTACTTATGGCACCTCAGAGACTAACAAATTTATCTGAGCATAAGCTTAAGCATAAATTTGTTAGTCTCTAAGGTGCCACAAGTACTCCTTTTCTTTTTGCGAATACAGACTAACACGGCTGCTACTCTGAAACCTATAATTATGAATTTTTTCTCGTATTTAATTTCATCTTCCCAACTGCAGCTTAAGCCCATTACTACTAGTTCTGCCCTTATTCATTAGCAGGAATAACTGGCCACTGACATTTTCATGACATCTCCTTTTACATATGTAATTAGTTATTCCTGCCCTCAGACATCTTTACTCTAAACTGAAAAAGGTCCATTACTCTAAACTCTCTTCTGTGTCATATTTTCAAATGCTTAATGATTTATTATTCTCTTAAATTTCTCAAATTTGTTCAAGATGTCCAAAATACTAACCTGTGTGTAGTAGGTGCTATACAGTGTGTAATTACAATCCCCTCCCCCCAAAAAGAGGTTAAGTTAAAGAATTTATTGTTAAAAACAACAAAAAACCCTTTAACTGTATATTTAAAAAAATTTAGGGTATGTGTATACGGGCTCACCCGACCTTAATGGACTCAGGGAAGGAGTGGGAGTCTCTTATGGACAGTCCTCGACAGGGATCTGTCCTTGTGCCACGAGAGTGTCCCTTACTCTCATGGGAAGCCCTGCAGAAGAGTCTTTGGGCTTAGACATGGAGGGCTCTGCTTCTTAAGCACGTGCTTAGAAGGGCACTGTTCATTTGGTTAGGCCAATGTACGGCGGTCTTCTTGGCCTGGATCAGAGAGGGGCTTCATAGCCTTCTCCATTAAGTATTTTCTAAGGCAAAGCTCACAAGCTTTGTGAGTACTCTGTGGAACAGAGCGACAAATGCTGCACTTTGCTGAAATGTGTGTCTCACCCAGACAGCAGTGGCAGCATTGGTGTTCATCACTGATGGAGTAGGATCTAGGGCAGGCAATATAGTTTTTGAAACCCAGAAGTCTGGGCATAGTTTCTGACCATGGGGAGGGAGTCCCCGATCCAGGGAAACAAACCGCACTAACTACACTTAAGACTAACTGAACTAAGCTAAAGAATAACTATGTACAATCTTACAGGTTTTCTGAAAGGCTGAAGCAAGAGAAGACACTGGATTCTGACTCAGACTATGTAGCGGTAAGAAAGAACTGATAGGCCATTGATCTGCACTGCTTCTTTTACCCTCACTTGGGAGGACAAGGAGATCTACTGCACACGTATGGGCCAACAAACACTGCTTGTTAAAATCTCTGGACTCATGTGCATGTTGAACATACACACCCACAAGTGGAGTACATACAGGGACCAACACTTGAAAAAGAACTGTGTATTTTTAAAAAAAATCAGAAACTTGGCAAATTTATCATTAAGTTCTCTGCACCAACTTTAACGTTGCACCATATTCCTGCCCACCATCTTCAGGTGGGAGACCTTCATGAGATGCCACAAAACTCAAGTCTATCCCACTGAGTAATGAATTAATTCCCACTGTTTGGTGTTTAATTGTTCGCTGATATCATCTGTGCCCACCATTCCAGTGGATACACACAGTATATTGGGGAAAAGGGCAGTAGGGAGATGCAATGATCAAATCTCTTCTCTGTATTGGAAAGGTGCCAGGGGATTTGAGACTTGAAACATGTGTTCTTGGTATCTGCAACCTGCACAAGATACGTGATTTATAGAGGACACCAGCATCCTGCCTATGCAACAAGCAGGACCCAGATAGATTAAGCAGAAGAGCAGGAGACGCACTGTATGCATCTTGTGACTTGTGGGTACATATGACTTGATGACTGACTGGAGGGAAAATAGTGGGGCAGGAAAAAGCTGGCAGCTGCATGCCTAAGTAAAGCCACACTCAGATGTATGGATCAGTGACCAATGTGTAGAGTGGACTAGATGAAGGTAAATCTCTGGACTTTATGTGGAGGTCAAAACGACAAACAGGAGAGAATCAGTGTCATTTCAAACCCATAAATAAGGTTAAGATTTTGTCATGGGTATTTTTAGTAAAAGTCAGGGACAGGTCGCAGTCAATAAACAAAAATTAATGGAAGCCCCATGACCTGTCCCTGACTTTTACTAAAAATACGACCAGTGGGGGAGGGAGGGCTAACAGTCAGAGCCTCGCCGAGGGCTGACCACTGTGCACCTCTCCAGCTCCTTCTTCTGCAGTGGGGGCAGACAGCTTCTCCAGCCCCGCCGCTCTGGCAGGGGCTGAAGCCAAAAAAGTCAGAGGTCCATTAAAGTCACAGAATCCATGACCTCCATGATAAAATCATATCCTTACCCATAAATAATACAGCATATTAGGTTTGTGGAAGATGTGGGGGAATGTTGTCTCTGATTCATATTTGAAAGGTAAGCTGAGGTGTGTAGTCTCTGGTCTGCTGGAAGAGGATTGGCTGGATATAGGGTCAGGGTATATTGTCTCAACATTAATCCCCTTAATGACATTTTTTGTTTCTTGTTTTTTTAAGCAGAAAACTAGTTTTGTAAGCTCATAACTCAACAATGGGTGAACAGATTAGAACAGTATTTTATAATTTATGTTCATGAGTCACAAGCTCGTTGGTAGAAATTATAACCTCCATGAAGCCCTGACTGTGACCCCCCAAAGAGGTAAAAAAGAAACCAAGTAGGTAAAATGTTGGTTGCAAAAAATTTGACAAAAATTGCATGTTTCAGCAGTCATGAAACTTTTTGACTAATTTTGCCATTATGTAGATATTTGTTTGTGATAATGTTTGTGCCTTATGTTCCCTACAGGCAATATGGTCTAACTAATGGAGCACAGGACTGGTGATTAGGAAATCTTAAATTTGTATTTCCACCTCTGCTACTGCCACTTGACACTTCGCACTCATATAGCCCTTTACTAGCTATACCCATTTTACAGACTGGAAAAAGAGCTATTTTGTGACTAATTTAGTGGACTGGGAGTCAAGATATGATTCAAATCCCATTTCTGACACGGATTTACTATGTGACTTTGGGCATCTAATGTAACATATTATTTTGTAGGACTGAGGGCTGGCTTATAATAAATGCTGTCTTATATCTTAACTTTGGCATTATTCTAACTCCACAGTGGTTGAAATGACTATATTAATTGCCTCACTTGGTTTGCTTATAGTACTCCTATTAATATAACCAAGAAAACCCCAAGAAAGTATGTGCCTTTTTTGTGATAGCATAGCATTATCCAGTTTATCAATTTAAAATGATCAAGTCCTTCTCTTTAATAATTACTGTCTGGCCAGTAATCCTTTGGCTCTATATTTGCATATAATGATTTAATCTTATTCTACTGATTTCAGTTCATTGTTTAATATGCCAATATTGTGCTGTATTTTAATTATTTCTCAACTGCTCGTGATTTCTCCACCTATTCTACTCATCCATGAATATACACAACCCATATACTCTTCATTTCATCCTTCAAATTGTTAATACAAATACTGGTACTTAAAAATATAGGACTCACTTGCCTATTGGTACCACCAAACAAGTTAAAAAAAGCAGTATACATTTTTTAAGTCATACAAGAGAAATGTAAAAAAATGGAAGAGTCACTGAAATGATCATTTAGTAAAGAGTCTTAAAAAAAAGCGGCTTTATACACAAGTATGAAAAGTAGCACCATCTTGTGTTTTACATAAAACTGGAAACATCTAACATCCTGGAAATACAGTACCAATATAATCTAAAATAGTATATTTACTCCCCAGTACTTCTTGACTTTGTCAGTTATGAACAACCTTTTTTCCATACCCTGTCTTTAATATCACTTGTAAGATGTTTCTATTTGTTTTTATTATTAATAATTAGTATTATTACTACTACTACTACAGTAATTACAAGCCAGAGCCAAAATTAGTACTGAGCCTTTCCAGACCCGAACCACTAAGTTCCTAAGTTTGATTTTAAAAACGTTGTAAGTTTCATGTTCCACTAGAGCAGTAGTTCCCAAACTGGGGTTCGCAAAATGCTACTGGGCATTTCTCAGGGAAAAATTCCCTAATGGTGGAAAGAGCTGTCCCTAGGGACTCCGGGCAGCATGGGGCCAGCAGCCCAGAGCCCCTGGACTTCCAAGAACTAAGCAGATCAAAGCAAGCATTTCTATCACACTGAGGAGATTTAAACTTAAGACTCCTTATAAGAAATGGAAAGGGAGTTGGATATTTTTTGCTGTTTTAAAATTAAATAGGCAGCTAATATTGTTTTTAAAATTATTATGAAGAACAAGTTTAAGCTTTGTTGTAAGTGCATTGTTTGCCTGGGCTGTTCAAGACCTGAATGCTTGTGTAGGAGGAACTCTGAGTTGGCTTCTTAAATACCTTCATGCTGTTTCACATCTGATACTCCTTGATGAAACATAGGAGCCTTGTCTTATAACAGGCTTATTCAAAGTGATACAAGCTACGAAAGTGAGATCTTGGAAGAATGTTGCTGTTTTCATAATGTAATAAAAATACTGTAATGATAAATAATAATTAATAATAAATAGTGTGTAATAAGCATGTCATAAAAACAAATTTTATATTTCCAAGATCACTGCTTTTGTAATTTATAATCTGGTAAAGGAGAAAATCCCTGGAAATACGCGGAGGGGGTATTTAGGAGGGGGTTCGCGAGACATAACATTTTAGTGAAAGGGGTTCACAGGTTGTTAAAGTTTGGGAACCACTGCACTAAAGTCACATAACCCACATTTCTTTAATTTCCCTAAGTTTATGTTATATGAAACCATACTACATGGCTTACTAAAATTGATACACTATGTCCTAAGAAATTCCTGTATCTACTATTACTATTCCTTTATCTACTACTAATTGTTATCCTACCACAGAAAGAAACTAAATCTGGCATGACTTGCTTTTGGATAAATCCATAATACTTACTATTTATCAATTAAGCTATTTTCTGTTCCTTTTTGTAAAAGTTAGGACATTATTTGTTCAAAAGAGGTATTAGTTTTAGGTGAAACTAATACATGTGTTGTATTATCTTTCTACATAAGAAATCTCTTTGAAGAATACAACATTTTACTATAGAACTAGGTTGCAGCTGTCTTATTTTGATATAATGTCACCATAGAAGGAATTCCAGATATAAGAAACTATCATAATTTATTATCATGATAAGATAATTCTTTAAATGCTAACCACTATAATTAATACTACTGTACCATGTTTAATACTTTTTAACAGATAGAAAATTAAATCATCTTCTAATATCTAAGTGAACATTTTCCAAAATAAATTCTTAAAATGACTTGAAAGATGGAAAGGTGGAAAGATTCAGCGCATTAGTTCAAAAATATCAGAAACCGCACTTACAGATAAACAAGTGAACTCTTCTGGCAGTTCTTTAATACATAAAGCATTTTGCAACTAATATTTCTTATCCTTCCTTCTAAGTCTCATATGGCCTAGATTATGGCTAATATCTCATGACACCAAAAGTAATACTGCAGCAGATATTAAAGCATTTTTTTCAGCTACTTATTCTATAAAATATTAATTGCAAGCCTGTGCATGTGCTGTATATATAGGGTATTAGGTAAGTGAGTTCCTGCTCAGTTCTAAATCAATAAAAGATAACATGTACAGCATCAACCATTTTTTACTCTTCCTTTACATAATACAGCATGTGTTGAGGTCTCTTTTTTTCCCCCTTAAGTAAACAGTCACTGAGATCTTTGAAGCTAACGTATCATAGGTTAGATACTATAGATTCTTACCTAAGAAAGAGAGATTTTTCTCCAGCAGCATTTCTCGCAGCAGGACTTCATGCTCATGCCCAATAGCACTGATGGATTTAAGTGAAGGAAAAAGTGCTATATGTTTGGAATGAAACTAAATTCAGAACACTGTTACAGCTAGAATATAATGCCCCACATCATCAGGAGTGACCAGTGATTTGTACTTAGTGCTTTTTAAAAACCAAGGCCCTTTATGGTGTGTCAAGTTGGGTACACAAAAACGGAGGCACCCAAAATCACCAGTCAGTTTTGAAAATTTATACTAGTCTTTAAGTAGAAATAAAATAAAAAAAAATACCTCACACAAATGACAAAAGGCAGGTATCATCATAAACAACTTTCTTCAATATAACCAAGAGTAGTACTTTATCTTGCTTCCATTTTCTTCTCCAAAAGAGCAAAGTGTGAGACTAAAATGAGTGCCTTTATAGCTGGAAATTTTGGGCCTGATCTTTGGCTTTGTACTCAAGACTCTCACTGAAGTCAATGGGAGTTTTGCCTAAGTACATAAACCACAATAAATTGGATAATAATTGAACAATTTAAGATTTTGTTCTTTAAATACTGAAACTTTTTACACTTAAACCATCTGGTGTATCTCACTATACCAAAACAGCCTTTTAATTGATTTTCAGTTATATGAAAAACCAGTATTTCTCACAAGGTGAAATAAAATATTTCAGTGTAGTGTCTCCAATCCTTCTGATTCCATAGACAGCCCGTTGATCTGTACTTGGTATTATCACTAAAAAGTACAAGGTCACAACTTTAGATGTCTCCAGTCTCTTTGCTCGGGGTAAAATCTAGCACTTCAAAGTTCTAGTTGATTGGAAATTTTGTAAAGGAGAATCTGTAAATGAAACTTAAAAACAACTACAATTCATAATTTGTTTAGGATATCTTATACAAAGTGATAAACTGCAGAATTTACCACCATTATAATTAATTACTCTAACTTTTACCAGCACTAACTGCTGAACTGCAAAAAAGCCAATCATAAGGAATCACTTTATATATATACATCATTGTCTCTATCAATTGAAAGCATGTACTACATTAAACTATACTGGCAGTGACAGAACCAAAGAAGGAAAATGAATGATGGCAAAAATATAAGACAAATACTGCAAACAGAATTGATAATGCACCATAAGCAGAAACACTTAGCCTTAGTCTATAATAATACCTATTATTGATGAATAGCAGTGACCATGGGGCAAAACTTTTAAATAACCTCACAAGCCATTTTCTGCTCATGCAATCCAACAGCCTAGTTTCCCGTAAGCATCTGAACTATTACTGAAAAATAGCCTCCTGGCATTTACAAAGAGGTAGACTTCATACTTTAGTCCATGCATATATAATTAGATAGTTATATTTAAAATCAATATGCAATCCTTCAGAAGACATTATGCTTTTAAAACCTTAACTTTAAATTGATTTTTAACTATTTCATGTGCCTTAAAATTAGCATCTAATTCAGCAACATACACTCTCAGATAATGCATTCACACAGCTAAATATCACCAAACTTTACTGTAACAATCTTCAGTTGACAAACTTTTTATGTTTCCTAATAATGCCATCATTTTTTGTGCAAGCTGATCTGAAATGCGGGGGAAAAAACACACTACAGACTACAGAAAAATGCACTATTTCTTAACAATTTAATATAAAGCAGAAATATGCAGTATAATGCACCATTTTTATAAAATAAAGTTAGTTTTTACAGCTCAGAAGCATCTATTCAGATTCTTCATAAAAAGAATACAACCTCATGTACCTAATTTAACAGACCTTATGATTAATGATCCTTTAAAAGATAGGATGATGTTTAATGAATACACCTATGTATAATTGTACTTAATGTTACAGTGAACCTCAAAGAATATACCATACAAATAGAATTTGACCCAAACATGCTTTCATTAAAGTTAATGGGAGCAGGATTGGGCCCTTACTATATACCATACAAAGTAAATCTGAGGAAAAAAGTGGCAGGAAATGAGGCAATTTTTTTTCAGGAAATGCAAACACTATGACTGCAAAGTGTATTGGGGGTGTAAGAAGAAATATCTCCTTTAATACGTATGAATAGTGAATACATTTTTTCTCCATGTTTAACTGCTGGGAACCATCGTGGCTCCCCTTCCCTCCTAATACAGGGTGAAATTCTCACCTCCTCCAAAACCTTATTGAAATTTGTACAGAGAACTCTCTAGGACTAAGGGGAGGAAATCCACTCACCATCCTGCAGACTGGATACAAGGCCACAAACTGAAGGTTTCTCTTCCAACCATGGGCTGAAATAGATCAGCAACCCTTTATGCCCAATAAAGTGCTTTTGGGCCAGTGAATCTGCACAAGAGTGGCACCTTCCCAATACAATCCTTCATCCTCATCTATTCAGGCCTGTATAGAATCCCCAGTCTGCTGCAACCACTGAGAGCTGACTCTTCCTCCACAGTACTCTGCTCATTGTGGAGATACCTCCGACACTCTCTCCCACTTTCAAAAATAGTTTTATTTCCTATACCTTATGCCCTACTTTCCTTGAAGAAGAGGAGAAAAGAGCTGCACGGGAATGTCAGATACAGCATTTAAAATTTAAATCAGAACTTGAAAAGCACTTCAAAAAATCCAAAGGAAACATCAAATTAGTTAAGAATATTGCAATACTGGACAGTGGCACTTTAATGGCTTTATATGAATCACAATATGATTTCATCTCACCAAAAACAAGAGGGTTTCAAATAAGCATATGTATGTACAGCCTCTGAACTGATAACTTCCCTTGGCCTATCTGATTTTAGTTAAACGGCATAAGAGAAAGGACTGCAGTGACCCTCTACTTGATTGAATGTAAAATAGAGGAGTATGAAATGTGTTTTGTGAAGTGGAACTTTATGTCAGGTTAAAGCTAGACATATCTCCTCCACAGAGTCTAAGCTCGTCAATTGTGCACCTAAAATTTTATGGGAAAGGATACTGTTTGATGCAGTCCACCAGTGGTCCATAACAACAGTCATTCACAGTACACTGCAGACAAATAAGAGTAGTAGTATAGTGATGGTCAACTACAAATCTATTACAGTTAAACAGTATGCTAAAAACAGTAATTACTTTGCCTCAAAAAGGTTATCAAAGGCTGTTCGGATATAATCACAGAAAACAAAAATTGCATGCTTTTTATTCACTATAAAAGCAAGCTATTAAAAAGTGAAATGATCTTCTCACAAATATTGCATTGCCATTTATGGTGCACCCTGACCTTAGTGATAGTTTATGATGACAGTAATTAAATGAGGTTTAAAATCCTTTACTCTGCTCGACAGAGAACAGCACTGCCACTGAAAAAAGATGGCTGTGATTAATACCTGATAGACCTGATTTGCTAGAACTCCATCTGGAATCTGAGAAGGGTCCCGCAGCATACTATTTATAAGAGTCTTGGAGGCTATGGAAGAAAAAGAAAATTGTTAGCTCAGTATGAACATATCATTAACCAATTGTCAAAAAAAGTGAAACATACTTTTTAAAAGGAAAACGTTGGCTACACTGACAAAACAAGGTTACTTACCTGTAACTGAAGATTCTTCAAGATGTGTGGTCCCTATCTGTATGCCATTGAAGATTATGCACATATGCTATGCCCCCAGAGCTGGAGCTTTTGAAAGTAGTACTGTTTGGGGGTCCATGCATGTGCCCTGTGCTGCCTCGTGGTCTCACACAAGGCCATAAAGGGTGTGGCCACCAGCGTCTACAGTTCCTTCGCTACTGCAGAGCTGTTGAATCCGTAGCAGAGGGGAAGGAGGGTGGGTTTGGAATAAAGATTGGGACCACACATCTCGAAGAACCTTCAGTTACAGGTTAGTAACCTCATTTTCTTCCCTATTGTATTCTACTGTGGTTGATTAACAAGCAGTACCTATGTGGGAGGATAGCGCAAGGAGATTATGGAATGGAGGATTGCTGCTCTGAACGAATTATTTTTCACAGAATCATGCACTAGAGCATGGTGTGTACGGAACTCCACATGGCCACCTTGAATATGTCTGTGAAGGACACCTGTGGAGTGCAGCTCTAGTTGATGCTTGAGCTCTAGTGGAATGGGCCCTTCACAAGGGCATGGTTCTGCTAATTGATAAGCAGCGCATAATGCACCCTGAAACTCACCTGGAGATTCTCTGGGTGGAAATGGCTTGCCTTTTCATTCTCTCCGCTATAGCAATGAAAAGACAAGGAAATTTCCAAAAGGGCTTTGTCCGCTCAAGATAAAAAGTCAATGCCCTTCGAACATCTAATGAGTGAGGCATGAGGATTGGGGAAGAAGGTAGGTAAACGTATTGGTTGACTGAGGTGGAATAAGCTTTCGTGGGTAAAAAAACATGCATCTGAAGAAGTCTCCACGCATCTGAAGAAGTGGGTTTTTTTACCCACGAAAGCTTATGCCCTAATAAATCTGTTAGTCTTTAAGGTGCCACTGGACTCCTCACTGTTTTTGTGGATACAGACTAACACGGCTACCCCTCTGATACTTGTTGCCATGCTTATGTGCATGCTTCCTTGGTTAACGGCTAAGTTCTGGTGTAGGGTCCTTAGCACTGGTACCAGCAGAGCCTGACGGAGGTTCCACAGCAGGGGCGCTCTTTGACTGTTCAGGCTGATGTATGGGGATGGGAGGGAGGGTTCCCCAACCAGGATCCAATGCCAATCCCCTGGCAATCTCCATAAGTTGTTTCCTGCAAGGGAGAGTCCAGTTCTCCTGAGTATGGGCAGGAAAGGATGTGAAGTGGGTGCGATGTGGGCTTCCCTCAAGCAGCACAAGCAACACTGGTGCTTATCGCTGATGGAAAACGAGTGAGGGCAGGAGGTACAGGTTTTGAACCTCAGCATCTCTGGCATATACTGGAGGTGGGGAGGGGTTTAAAGTTTGGCAGGAAACACTGCTGAAGCGGTGTCCCAAGTCCTAACTCAGGTACGAAGGGAAGAATCAAAAAACAAAAACAGAACAAATAAGAAATCTAAACTCTGAACAGCACTAAAGATAGTTTTGGGAAGTACGTCACAAGGACATTAGAAGTAGAAGCTCTGACTTAGACTATGTGGCGGTGAGAAGGAACTGGATACGCTGGTGGCCCGCCGTGCCCTTTATTCCCTTGGGCAAGACCACAAGGTGGCACAGGGTGCATTCACAGACCACCAAAGAGTACTACTTTCAAAAGCTCTGGGTGCACGTGCATGACCCTCAGTGGAATACAACAGAGACAATCATTCGAAGAACTCTTGATTACACAACAAGCAGTTGCAAGTATATTCCCCTCCATTTGCTAGTCACTTATCCATTCACATATGATCGAACTCTGATAATCTCAGAACCACAAAGGTATGTTATAAACACAGGGCCAAATTCTGCCTTCAGTTACACTTATGCAACCCCGTGCTCAAAAGCATTATGCACAGGAATATTTCCTAGAAAAAACAGCTTAGATTTTTTAAAAGTATGAGGTTAGGATTAGAGGAGAAAGATACGCAGAGCTTCAAACAGGTGTTAAATACACTAAAGATGTTGTCTGAACAGTTTTAGTGGTAGTTAGGGACCTGAAGATTCCACTTTGGCAGTTTTCAGGTTTTTGCTGCATTTGTTCAGCATCAGCACACTTATTTGCTTTTACCTAAAAATATGCTATTCTAAATTCAGAAACAATAAATGAATAAATAAAGTCTCCCAAGCACTCTTCTTAGTCTTTTGTTATTTTTTCATACTGTAATTTTAATCTTGTTGAACAAATGGGATTTTCAATGGCCAGTATCAGGAAACACATTTAATTTTTTATTTTCATGTTTAAATATAGTCTCTGTAAAAGTCCAGCAGCCATTTCTCTTTGGACTCTTAATCTGGGCACTTTTGCATAATAATTAATAATATGAATCAAAAGATTTTGATCTAGAATGGCTCCTGCTTCAAATACCCAGACATTGGTTTTGCTTCTCAGCAAAACAGAATTTATAATATAGTAGCAGAAATATTTAGAATCCCTTATTAGCCCCAAGTTAAAAAAAAACCCAAGAACTCTGAGAAAATGCTGTTTACACTTAGTTGGTTATATTATATGTGAACCATAAGATAACTGAGAGAACATGTTATGTAAAATTAAATAGATTTATGAAATTAACTACATAGAAACATGTAAGTTAAATATTGTATCCCCAGAATATATTTCTCAGCCACCCTTATATGTAACGCTGCAAAGATAAATAATAGAAATCATTTTAAAATGTTACATCAACAATATAGACTTCAGGTTTCAGAGTGGTAGCCATGTTAGTCTGTATGAGGAAAAAAAAACGAGTACTTGTGGTATCTTAGAGACTAACAAATTTATTTGGGCATAAGCTTTCGGGGGCTAAAACCCACTTCATCGGATGCATGCAGTGGAAAATACAATAGGAAGATATATATACACAGAGAACATGAAAAAAATGGGGGTTGCCATACTAACTGTAACAAGACTAATCAATCAAGGTGGGCTATTATCAGCAGGAGAAAAAAAACTTTTGTAGTGATAATCAAGGATGGCCCATTTCAAACAGTTGACAAGAAGGTGTGAGTAACAGTAGGGGAAAAATTTGCATGGGGAAATAGTTTTTACTTTGTGTAATGACCCATCCACTTCTGGTCTTTATTCAAGCCTAATTTAATAGTGTCCAGTTTCCAAATTAATTCCAATTCTGCAGTTTCTTGTTGGGAGTCTGTTTTTGAAGTTTTTTTTGTTGGAGAATTGTGACTTTTAGGTCTGAAACTGAGTGACCAGGGAGGTTGAAGTGTTCTCTGACTGGTTTTTGAATATAGACTTCAGTTTGTCTTCTGCATTTTTCCTTTTCAGATAAAGAATAGTATCAATTAAGTAGTCAGACTTTTAAAAACAGTAAGGGTAACAGAAAAAGTTGGAGTGTATTCATACCTTGATCATGATTCTGTATATATTAAAAAATGGTATATAATTTAAGAGAAAATGTGGGAGAAAGGATAGGCCAGAGGATTGATAACATGGGATTTCAATCAGGTATAAACCAGGCCACTAGCTGAACATCAGACACAGGTCAGTAGTGGTTGAAAGTTACTACCTGAAGATTCTTCAAATAATCATGAGTTGGTAGTTACAGGTCAGTTTCTTGTAGAAATGCATCCACAGTACAAAAACTGCCATGCTTGGCATTAGGGTTGCCAACTTTCTGCTTGCACAAAACCGAACACCCTTCCCCGACCCCTCCTCCAAGGCCCTGCCCCACCCCTTCTCCAAGGCCCCGCCACTGCTCACTCCATCCCCCCTCCCTCTGTTGTGCACTCTCCCCACCCTCACTCACTTGCTCATTTTCACTTGAGGTGCAGGCTCTGGGGTGGGGCCAGAAATGAGATGTTCAGGGTGCAGGATGGGGCTCTGGACTGAGGCAGTGGGTCAGAATGCGAGAGGCGGTGAGGACTCTGGGGTGGAGCCAGGGATAAGGGGTTTGGGGTGCAGATGGGGGCTCCAGGCTGAGGGGACAGAGCCAAGGAGTCTAGAGTATGGGAAGGGGCTCCAGGCTGAGGCATGGGGTTGAGGTGTGGAAGGAGGGGCTTCTGGGCTGGGGGTGTGGGTTCCGGGGTGAGGCAGGGGGTTGGAGTGCAGGGGGTGTGTGAGGGCTCTGGCTGTGGGGCTGAGGATGAAGGATCTGGGATGCAGGAGGGTACTCCAGGCTGGGACCGAGGGGTTTGGAGGGCGGGAGGGGTCAGGGTGCAGGTTCCAGGAGGCGCTTACCTCAAGCAGCTTCCGGAGGTGCCGGCCACTGAGGGCTGCGGAACCAACGCTTGGGGCGGGGGCAGAGTGCAGAGCCCCCTGCCTGCCCCAAACATAGGAGTTGGAGGGGGGACATGCTGCTGTTTCCAGGAGCCGCATGGAGCTACGGCAGCCAGGTAGTCTGCTTTAGCCCCACTGCGCTGCCGACCGGACTTTTAACAGTCTTGTTAGCATTGCTGACCGTAGCTGCCAGGGTCCTTTTTCAACCAGGCATTCCGATTGAAAACCGGACAACAGGCAACCCTATTCAGCATCCTTGTTGGTAATCTAACAAGAAAGGCCGGTTACTGAATGGGACTGGAAGCTGAACTATTTTATTACAACGAAGAACAGATACAAATTTAGGCACATTGAAACACATTGTCAGAAGGGCTTGGGATGGTTAGGGCTGTGGTTAGAACACTGGACTAACACCTGATCTACACTAAACATTTTTACCACCATAACTATGTCAGTCAGGAGTAGAAAAAAAAATCATATTACTACCCAACAAACATAGCTGTGCCAACAGGAGTCCAAGTGTAGATGTAATTATATCAGCCAAAAAGTCCATTTGCCAGTATAGCTTATTCCTTTTGGGAAACTGGTATAAAATATGACAAAAGAACTCTTTTGCCGTTATAAGCTGCATCTCCACAAACGGAGTTTGCCAGTATAGCTCTAAAAGCATATCTCATCAGCAAACTCTTTCTAGTGGAGACAAGGCCTGAGATTTAGGAGGTTCCCTGCTCTGCCATAAATTTCCTTTTGGGCAAGTCACTTTATCTCTTGGTGCCTCAGTTCTCCTTTAAAGAGAGGATTTTTCTCCTATTCTTTGTCTCTCTCATCATGCACCATTGAAGCTTTGGCTACATACACATATTTGTATTTTATCCACTACTGTCTGTCCCTGGTATCCCAAAGTTTAAGGTTCACACCTAATTCATCTTACAAAGTTCTGTTCTCTCTCATGATTTATTTCCCACTTTTTGAAGAGAGTGGAAAGAAATGGAACATTGAGAGCATTAAGCATTCAATCTGTGAGTAAAATAATTTGTTTAAAAAAACCCTTCTGTTTTTATACAGTCTTAGAATTGGAATGGAGAAAGTATATGAAAAACTGAACTTGAAGCAGAGGTGATGTAACAATTTTTATAGTGGGGGTGCTGAGAACCACTTAACCAAAACTGTAAACCATAGAATATCAGGGTTGGTAGGGACCTCAGGATGTCATCTAGTCCAACCCCCTGCTCAAAGCAGGGCCAATCCCCAATTTTTGCCCCAGATCCCTAAATGGCCCCCTCAAGGATTGAACTCACAACCCCGGGGTTAGCAGGCCAATGCTCAAACCACTGAGATATCCTTCCCCCCTGTATATAATGGAAATACCACCATTAGTTCTAGCACCTATGACTAGAAGCCTTCTGGAATGCATGGGATATAAATATCCCATTTCCCTTCCTCTCAGTGTACATGGTGGGTCAGTGGTGCTGCCATTTCCTCTTCAACTCATGGCTCCACTTAGGTAAATCTCCCTTTCCTGTCCCTTGTGATCCAAAGAAGCCCTGACCCCTTTTCTTCCAGCTGGACAGGCAAAGACTCACCACATTCACTTGTAGTGACAGAAAGGTGCATTTGCACAAAATGTAAGACTGAAAGAGGCAAGAGTTGGGTGATAACACTTGTTAGTGATGTGGTGGTACTTAATGCAAAGCAAAACTTCAAAAATTAACAATATTTAGCATTGAAGAATGAGCAGTCAGAGGGAATGTGAAGTATTCAGAATTATGAAAGGCAAGTGTGAAAAACATTCTCCTTTCTATCTTGTCCCATGACCCCACCCCCCCAAAAAAGCTTACAAAATTAAATGAACGGCTAGTACATTTAGAAAAAATAAAAGTAAACATTTCTTAATCAACCAATTGAATTCATTGCTTCAGAATACCATCCAATCAAACATCAAGACTGGATTTAGGAGAGGGTTGAATTATTTCATGATCAACATCTCTGTTTGTAGTTATGCATCTCAAGATATGGGTGCTTGCATTTCCTGCTTCAGTAAACTGATCACTACAAGGGACAAGGAAGATTTCAGTTT
This sequence comes from Caretta caretta, assembly GCF_965140235.1. Lineage (NCBI taxonomy): Eukaryota > Metazoa > Chordata > Testudines > Cheloniidae > Caretta > Caretta caretta. The sequence continues at coordinate 76,090,306 of NC_134211.1, forward strand.
CACCCCATTGCACAGTTGGCAATGTTTATTATGGGTTTTTTACCTTTGCTTGAAGCATCAAGTATTGGCCACTGCTGAATGCAAGATATCAAAGAAACAGAATTTGGCAAAACTGTGTTTCTATAATCACATTCTATGCACTAATGAGTAAGAGCATATTTGTCAAAATTGCTTTTTCATTTAAACAATTTTCTGAAATAACTAAAATGAAAGTGTAAACTGATACTAGGTTACAAAAATGTAATGTTAGTCAAATACAATAAAATGCCAAGTTTTACTGTAGTAAAATATCTCCAGTAAGGTATGTTTAGTTTTTGGAAAATACTTCCAAAAACTGAGCCCAAGTGCAAGTTATGGCTCTTCTTACACAACTTTTGCCAAATTTACCTGGGGAAAACTACATTAGCAACTTTCAAGTGAAATAAAGCCGTATACTGTCAAGTCATTTTCTCATACTTTGGTTTCATTTGCTTACCTTTTAATATTTACAGAAAGACTTTGCCAAACTTCAAAATATCACACATTATTATAATGTGAATGAGACGTGCATACATATACACATGAGCTTTAAAGCCAGACTGAATAAACTGTACTAGGTCATGTATTTCCTCCATTTTTTGGAAAAAACTTTTGATGCACAATAATTCCTTTTTTTTTGGTATTTAAAATAACGTTGGAACTGATTCTGGTCTCATTTACACCAGTGTAATACTGGAGTAACTGTTGAATTCGGTGACGCTATTCTGGTTTCACATTGGTGTAACAGACACCAAAATCTGGCCCTCAATCTTTAATAGAAAAGTAACTTTTCTCCTTATCACTTTATTGACATTTAATATGCAAGTTTCTGCTCATCTAAAAATAACTACTTATGCATTGTACAGTATACTGCATAATTAAAAACAGTATATTGCTACTTTATGTGGAATTTAATTTCATTATGAATTCTTTATGTAATGAGACAGGTTTGATACATTCCTTTAATTGCAATTAATCTTTCAAAAAGTCTGCTTGAACAATGGTAGCGCACCAAAAAGCCAACAGGATATGGGTTTAGAAACTGATTCAGAATGGAAGCTCCAGGGTTTTATAGAGATTAAGTGTTTTGTGGGAGCAGTTTGATTAATCTTTGAAAATAAAGTTACCAGCAATTCTGTTCCTGTATGGATCACCTTCTAATGCCCCAACAATAAAGGGTCACTGATAAGAGTTTCAAAGAAGACTGGCAATATACCGTCCTTGCTTATGATAATGTACTACTGTTAACAATGGTCAAATAGAATTAATTGGTTGCATA